>NC_056744.1:540908672-541208672 GCF_019279795.1 Protopterus annectens
CGTCAAGCTGCTCTGTGATATCTCTGGGGGATCTGGATAAGGTATCAGCTAGGTAAAGTAATTTGCCTTTTGTGTAGACCATTTTGAAATTGTACTTTTGCAATTTGAGCATCGTTCTCTGTAATCTTGCTGGAGCAGAATGCATAAGCTTCTTTACAATAGTAACTAGAGGTTGGTGGACAGTTTCAGTCTGAATAACTCGACCATAAATATAATCATGAAACTTTGAGCATGCAAATACTATTGCCAAAAGCTCTTTCCCAATCTGTGCATACTGCATCTCAGTTTGGGTTAGTGTTCTAGATGCATAAGCTATTGGTCTGCCCTCTTGGAGTATGACTGCACCAAGACCAAATTTTGAAGCATCACAGGAAAGAGTAATTGTTTTTTACATGTCATAGTATGTTAATGTAGGTGGGGTAGCAATTTTCTGCTTAAGAACTTCAAATACCTTTTGGTGTTGTTCTAACCATGACCATACAACATTTTTGTGCATTAGCTCTCTTAAAGGTGCTGTCAACTCACTGAAGTCTGGTATAAACTAAAAAACGTTGTAGAGCTTGTACATTGTGTGGTGCTGACATTTCAGGAATAGCAGTTTACTTAGTTGGGTCTGGTATCAAGCCTGTACTAGTGAACAAATGACCAATGTAGGTAACTTCTGTAAGTCTGAATTTACACTTCAGAGGACCGAGCTTCAAGTTCACTTCACGTGCTATATCTAGAACTTTCTTTAGGTTTCCCTCATGCTCTGCTTCACCATTGCCTCCAACCAATAAATCATCTACTATTATGGCACAAGGATAATCTGAAAAAAATTGCTCCATTACACACTGAAAGACTTCACTTGTGAATTTATTCCAAATGGCATCCTTAGGAATCTGTATCTGCCAAACAGAGTACCAAAAGTAGTTAGAAATGAAGATTTGAGATAAAGCATTACTGGACAAAATGAACTCTTTGCATCCAAGACAGAGAAAACAGTGGCATCGGTATTAGAACAGCAACTTCTTTGACTGTGCTCATCGGGTAATACGGTCTCTTTAATGCTTTGTTCAGATCTATTGGGTAAATAAATATTCTGATTTCATCTGAGCCTTTTGTAAGAGCTGCTACCATGGACAACATCCATTCAGTAGGTTCTATAACTGAACAAATCACACCTTGCTGCATCATTTTATCCAAATGAGCTTTAACTTTATTTTGCATAGGTATCGGAATTCTTCTTGCTGGTCTTACTACTGGAGTGACCTCTGGGTTTAACTTCATTGAATACACAACTGGAAGTTTGCCTGACTTATCATCGAAAACATCAGTATACTGAGAAAATAGCTTCTGAAAAATTAGAACTTGGAACTGCACTTACATGATAGACCTCTTTAGCAAAAGAAAGCAGATTCATTCTCATACTATCTTTGAGACCTAATAAAGAATGCACTGGCCTTTTGACTACATAGAATAACAAGCTGTAACATTCCTTAGCCAAATAACATGAAAGTGTCACTGAACCTTCAGTTGGAATTTCTTCACCTCCATATTCAACAAGTCTTGTACTACTGGCTACATTGAGTCATTCTTTAATTCTTACTTTAGCAAATGTGTCCACTGATATAACATTACACTTTGAACCAGTGTCTACTTTAAGCTCTGTGGATTTTTCCATTAATCCAGACAGTACAAAACACTTTGTTCCTTGTCAATAAATTCACTGTATCGACTCTTTCATCAAGTACATATACACCATCTACATAGAAAGCTGACTGTTTCAACTCTACTTGATCAACTTGCTTTTTTGTGTGACCTTTCTATACAACTGTGTGAGGCTTACTTGATTTTCAAAACTTTTGGAAGTGGTTCCATTTTTTACACTTATGACATTGCTGGCCAAATGCTAAGCACTTCTCCCTTTTAGACTCATGATTTGCACCACAACTGTGATAGTTAACAATAAAGTTAGAACTGGGTTTTGCTGATTCATGCTTGTACTACACTGAGCTGGAGCAAGCTCCCTTTTTAGAATTTGCTGGAAAGCTGTGCGTCTTCCTTGGAAACCCTGTAGCTGCCATGTGCTTGGGCTTACTTTTGTTTGCCATGTGTTGCATGCTGTTTATATTTGCTCTGGAGCTAACTGAAACCATGCTCTTGTCACTTGCAAGCATACTTGTGTGTTTTTCTGTCACCTCATGGATTTGGCAAATCTCTATGGCTTTACTTAACATTAAATTACTGTCACGAAGTAAACTCTTTCTCACAGCAGTACTGTTAATACCACATACAAGCCTGTCCTCACCAAACTGACGTGTCTTAGCTCTGTTTCTCAGGTCAGTTATATAAGCTGCAACTGTTTTCCCTGGGTTTTGATCTCTCATGTAAAACAAATGCCTCTCTAATGTAATATTTGTCTGGGAGTTACACATTTCTCTGAACTTGCACCTCAAACGCTCCCTTGATTCAGCCTGTACAACAATATGACTGTTTTCACCTTCTCCTTCATATACTGCAGGTACATACACAAATGAATGCTCTCTTTCTATGGCCTCTGACCCAGCTAGGTTTAGCAAAATGAATGCCCTGGTGCGTGCATCTCTATTTACATAAGCTGCTTGTATAAAAATATCATACTCTTGCTCAAATATTCTCCAATTCTCTGCAATATTCTGATCAAATATAAGTGGTAGGGGTTTTCGAAAGTTGTCTGCCATATTTATTTATTTATTTTTATTTATTTATTTAACATTTGTTGACCGGGAATGTTAACACATATTAACACATACCAGTGAAGGGTTTTGTAAATAAGCACAAACATACACACATGCACATATACAATAAATTAATAAGAGAATGTTGAAAGTGAGGATGATGAGTAGGAAAAAGAATGAATAATGTCTCTAAGCAGGAAAAAGAAAATTGTTATGGCAAGAGACTTTACTGTCCCACATGCATACTGCTGTATTTTTGCATCTAAATCTCATTGACAGTATGATGTAGTACATATGCTATACCAAGAGGGTTCCATTAAACCAGTACAGGAAGGTACAAAGAAGGACAAAGTACTGGACTTTGTATTAAGTAAAATGATGGGGGTCCAAAACACTGATGTCAAAGTGACCCAAACCAGTATTGACCATGCAATGACCTGTTTCACAATGAAGAAAGGGAGCAAAGAGGCAAGCAAGCAGTGCAAAATACCAAGGTGTGGTACTATAGAAAAGCAGACTACATTAAGTTACCGGAACTTTCTGTAACTGAAATGGAAGACTGAAGACAAGCACCTAAAGCACACAGCTTGGGGATAATGATAAAGAGAAGCATACAAACAATGCAACAGAAGCTAGGAAAAGGTGAAGGCAGAGACAAGAAGAAGGCCAATGTATTTCAACACAGAAGTTAACAGTGTAGTACATGTAAAGGAAATATATCACAAGTTAAAGAATAAAAGAGAGGAAAAGATTGTAGGTAGTAGTTTAAGAAAGTTAGAAAAGCAGCAAAATAGTATAAAGGCAGATGTAAATTTAGGGGAATATATGACGAGGAATAAACAGAGGAAATAAAAAAAAATTCAGATACATGAGGAAAGAAAGACAAAAAGACAGAGAAGAAACAATCTTTCATGGCGGGGAAACAGTACAGTGAAAAATGTGACAATGCATACATTCTCAATGATTTCTTTGTTTCTGCCTTCACAAAAGATAAGAAAGGAAGAGTACAGGATTGGGAATGGGAAAAGGAAAAAAGAAGGACATCTGATGGTCGCACACATCAAGTGATGCAGAAATAAAACCTGAGATATTAAGGGAAGACAAAGCGCAGGGCTCTGACAGCATCCCCCTTCAGGAATGATAGAGAACCTGGCAGGTATACTTACATATGCCTTCAAACAGACAATCTGGAGCTGAAAGGTGTTGGAGGACTGTAGAGAGGCCATGCATGTATCATTTCACAAAAGTGGAGGAAAAGGAACTAGCATTGAAGAAAGCATACCTTTCACCAAAATTGATTTGCTTGTCACAGTTTGATGTTTCACTAGCACAGGTTGTGAACTGTATGACTGCTAAAATGCCTGCTAGTTAATCATTAGTAAACATATGGGATATATTAATTTTAACTACTGGGGGACTTTAATAAACTTTGGTTCGAGAGATGCTAGACCAGGGATATCCAACCCTTTTGGTTCAGAAAACACTTAACGTACTTGGCAAGACTGGAGGGAGGGATGCATTACCATGTCCAGCATGCATCTGCACAGTCAAAGCAGTATGCTATGATGCATGCTGAGGGCCATATAAAATGTTTGGTGGGATGGATCATTGCTTGATGTTCACCTGTTGGACACCCAAAAGCTAGCTGTTTGGTTTGTGGCATTAGAACTAACCCACAAAGCTACTGATCTGTAAGCCTGACCTTGGAAGCATGGAATACAATAGAAAATACATGGAGAGAAAGGATAAATAGTTTACTATCCAATAAAAATAACAAGTTAAGTGTCAACATTTCTTTTTGGACAATAGGTCTTGTCAGTACAGATTGTTTCAGTTTACAACTGTGTTCCACAGAAAGTAACAAAGGAAACCTGGTACATGTTGCATACCTTGACTTCAGTAAGGTTTTTGACTTACTCACTCACAGGACACTATCAGGTAAAATCAAGCAACCTGAACTAGTTGAGAAGTTCCCAAAATGGGTAAAGGATGGCTGGGTAGCAGGAAACAAGGATTAAGAGGTAGGGACGGTTAGTGAGGTATCACAGTGGTTATTCTTAGCACCAGGGCTCTTGACATGTTTTCTTAGATACCATTAGAGATAGCAAGAAAAGTATCAGCATAATTATAGAAAAGGAAAGTGAAGGATGGAGAAGCAAGCTTAAAGGGACAGGAGGATACTGACAGAGTCGGCTGAAAAGTGGCTTTTATGGCTTAGAGAACAGCAAATACCTTCCATTAACAATTCCACATCAGAATAATATCTTGAAGCACAGATCAGGTAAAAGACCTTGATGTAACAGTAAAAGCAGAAATGAACCACAAGGTGCTAACTAAGACAGATGTTGCTAAGGTTAGTAAGATGCTGGACAGCATCCATAGAACAGACTTTGGGAGCACAGTGTTTATATTTGCCATCTGTAGATATTTGGTCAGGAGTACTTTGTTCAGTTCTATTGTCTAGAAAGATAAGAATAACAAACCAGTTAAGTAAGTACAAAGAAAGGCTGACAGGATAAAACAGGGAATCGAGTTAACAGTTTGGGTGCATGAAAGGTGCCCTGAAGCCTTGAAAGCTGGCAATCTTTTATACCTTTAGCAGGATGTCTCTCCATATAGCTTAGGCTACTGCAGCAGTGATCAATATGAAGAACATCAAGGAATATGAGCTAAATATGTTCTCAGATGAGAAGGCAACAAAGCAGAAATAGATTATGGATGCAGACCACACTTAGGAGACAGTTTGATGGCATTCAAGTCATGAGGAAAGACAGAGAGTGGAGGAGGTAGAAAGTAATCAGGTTAGGAGTGCAAAGTTTAACTTAGGCATTAGGAAGTATTTTTCCAAAGAAGTACTTAAGGATGAATATTTTTTTCTGAATGTTTAATGGGTGTGAAAGATTGTTCAGTGCATAACATTACCTCATACATAGTTCACAAAGTGGATCCTCTGTGGGTTGGCATTACCAAGATCTAGTGGGATTTTTTCTATGCCAGGCAGAAATCTGGTCTTGCAGGATGCAGCAAATTGATGAAGATTTACAGTCAGGCACTGGTGCACCAGTATTTTCTAAGAACCTCCAGTACAATTTGTTGAGAAAGAGGCACCTATTCAGATATTAGGGAAGCTTATCTGGCAGAAAACAATAGATTCTTCTTAACATTTCCAGGCACCTTCAATGAGTTTGCAACTACTGCCCTAGTATTTGGACATATGGTCAAAACAGCCTTTTATCAGTTTGGTCTCCTTACTTTTTTCTAGTTTTGTTTATTTGCTTGTATGTGCATTTGTTTGTTTGTTTGTTTGTTTGTTTGTTTGTTTGTTTGTTTGTTTGTTTGTTTGTTTGTTTGGTGCATACTTTGCTAACTTTTACTTGTTAAGGCAATAATGTAATTTTTTTCTTTTCAGTTTACATAGGTTTTCTCCTGTTTTTGAGAAGTGTGCATTTGGAAGATCCCTTTTACTGCAATGGTTTTGTCATCTTTTATTGGTGGTTGCCTCCTTTAATATAAATGGTCTGAATGACAGTATTAAGAGAAAAACTTTACAAAAATATTTGCAATACATTGAAACAATATACTTTGTCTTTGGGGAAATACATTTAGCTCTAAACAGCATCATCTGCTGACTACATCTAAACACAATAAAATCAGTTTTTGCTCATTCAAAAAACAACAAATCACCAGGTGTTGCCATTATATTGCATAGTTTGGACATTCACGTTCGTGGTAATCTGAAGGCCAAGAACAGTAGAAAGACAAATGGCCTTTAGGTTATATGGTAAATGTGCACTGTAGCATTGGATAATAGCCAGTTTCTGCCACACCCAGATAAGACTCACACTACACAGTTACAGACTATACTTATAGGTTCATAGGTTCATAAGTTGATACTAGTCTATCTGCCCTAGGGCATTTATAAGCCTAGCCAGAGTGTGTTTGGCTTTTGCCACCCTTTTGGATTAGTTGACTGTGCCTCTGTCTAGTAGGGACTCAGAAGAGATCCCAGGGGTAAACCTACGATCTCCCATCCACTTGTCAAGATTTCTCTTGAAGAGGGTCATTGAGGGGCTCTGCCTAACATGGATCGGGATTTTGTTCCACAGTGAGGGGAGCCTCTGGGATATGAATCTGTCCCTCCAGCATGTCTTATTTATTTATGTGCTGAGGTTTAAGTCCCTGGAGCATGTGGCTCTAAGGGATTTGGATTTCCTGAGGTGGAGCATGTCCATTAATTCTGGATTGGACATGGCTTTATACGTCAGGCACAGATCGCCTCTGAGTAGGCAGTAAGCAACTGAGTAGAGCTGGAGTTTCTTTAGCCTAACTGCGTAGGGCATCTGTTTGAGTCCATTGATCCTCTTGGTGAGGTACTTTTGGGGTCTTTCCAGTTGCTGCAGGTGTCGGGTAAGGTACATCCCAAATGGGGCATTGTATTCAATTATGGGCCTGATGAGTGATGAGTAGAGGGGCACAATGACCTTTCTTGATCTAGATGTGAACCTTTTCATGATAAGGCAGGCTATATAGAAGGTCTTTCTAACCACTTTGGCAACATGATTGTCAAAGGAGAGATTGCTATCTACTTCGGTCCTCAAATCCCTAATTACTTCTTCCATACTTAATGGATTACCACCTATGTGGTAATTTGTGGGTACTTTGTTTTTCCCAAAGGGGATGCACTTTTTGGCATTTAGCTTTAGGCCATGGCTCTGGCAGCAGTTACCCGTCTCTGTGAGACCCTTTTGGAGGATGATTGTGTCAGTCGGCGAGTCAATTATGGCACCCAGTTTGCAGTAATTTGTGAACTTGGTCAGCCATAGTCCTCTCGTGTTAGCCTGTACCTCAGAGAAATATATACTGAACAAGAGAGGTTCCATGACTGAGCCCTGTGGGACGCCACTTGTAACTGGTTTAGAGTCTGACATGGCACCTGCAATTCTGACCATGTGGGTTCTATCCCTGAGCCAGTTTGCAACCCATCTTGTGACATAGGGGTTGATATTTAAGCTGGTGAGCTTATTTATGATGCCCGAGTGGGGTATTGTGTCAAAGGCTTTTGCGAGGTCTAGGTAGGCTGTGTATGTAGACTACCTTCCCTTCATCTATGGCCTTGGTGACTGTTTCAAAGAAGTTGACCAGGTTCAAGAGTCAAGATCCGCCCTTAACAAAGCCGAATTGGGTAGGATCCGGTGTTTGGAGGTTCCCAATGTCTTTGTTTATGAGTTCCATGATGATACGCTCCATAGCTTTGCAGACCAGGCTAGTCAGGCTTATCGGGTGATAGTTTCCAGGGTCCGTTGTGGCACCACCTTTGTGGAGTGGGACCACTGTTGCTGTACGCCATTCCTTGGGTACATATCCTGTAGTAAGGCTGAGATTGAACAGTGACTTTATGTGAGGGTTCAGTTCTTCTTGGAGCTTGTGTAAGATGCAGCCCGGGACACAGTTCGGTCCCATTGATGCTGTGTTTTTTGCTTTGGAGAGGGCAGCTCTCACCTGTGCATCTGTGATGTCAGGGAGGCTACACTCTGTTGGGATAGGCATGTGGTCTTTTGGGGGGGAAGGGGGGGAGAAGTTTGCACTGAACCTGTCTGCCAGGATGTTGGCAATGTCTGTGGGTTCAGTGTATTTTTTGTCATTTTGCACTAACTCGGAGCATATTTGGGAGTTGCCACCCAGGTTCTTGACATAACTAAAGAAGGCCTTGTGATTATCTTTAGCGTCTTGTGCAATTTTTCTTTCGGAGCTGGCCTTAGATGATTTTATGAGGGATCGTAGTTTCTTGCTAGTACTGATCAGAGATGCCTTCCCTTTTTGGGATTTTGCTCTATCATGTAGTAGCTTCCTCCTTCTGTTGTATAGCTTATTTATGGCTGGGGTCCACCAGACAGGTCTCCTGCCTTTGGAGGAGTGAGTCTTGATTTTATTTGGGATAGCATGATCCATGCATTCCTGTAGGTGTCCATAGAATGCATTTGTAAAGGAGTCTGCGTTTTTGGCCGTATTTTCCACTGGCCCAGGGGCTTTGAAGGATTCCACTTCAGTTTTAAGAATTGTGAAGTTTGTTTTTGAGAAGTTTTTCACCGTGGTTTCCTTGGGTGGGGGTGGGGACAGGATATGGATGTCCAGTGAAATTAATTTATGGTCAGATCTTACCATATGAGGGGTATACCTTTGGTATGGAACATAGAGTCCCCATGTTGATGATGATCAGGTCCAATATGTTTTCCCCTCTTGTGAGAGTGGTGACCAGTTGTTCCATAGCATTTGAGTTTATAAATTCTAGGAACCGTTGGGTGAGGGTGTTGGGGCTTGAGTAGTGCTCCCAGTCTATGTTTGGGTAGTTGAAGTCACCCAATATGATGGTGTTTGGAGAGACCTTCATATTCTCCAGTGTTCTCAGGAAAGCTGAGTGGGGTTCTTGAGTTTGGGGGGTGGTCTGTAGCAGGCTACAAACTGAAAGGCAGTTTTGCCTACTGTTAGTTGCACATGGATGGTCTCCAATGCTTCGTGCAGTGCCACTAACCTGGAGGTGTGGGTATCTTTGATGAATATGGATACTCCCCCTCCTTTTGTGGTTTGGTCTGAGTTTTGGGGCCGAAAAGCATGGTATGAGGTATAACCTGGTAGTGCTGGGGTGCTCTCAGGAGCCTTGAACCAGATTTCTGTTACTGCACGATATCGATATTCTCCATACTGAGGAGAGCCTCGAGTGCATGCATCTTGAAGTTTAGACTTCTGGTATTGAGTAGCATTACCCTTAGTTTCTTTTTCCTTGTATTGTCTATGGAGGTGGGTTTGTCTTTTGAGCCTTGCCTAAAAAGGCACTATGGGGGTGGCAATAGCCTTAGCCAGTATTCGAAAGCCCAGGGGTGACAGGTGCAAAATGTCCCTAGCGAAGCAACGTGGCTTTTCGAGCATGTCATCCCAGGCTGACAGACACTGGATCCCCTTTGAATGACACCAATACTTTAGCCAATTGTTAAAATTGATCATTTTGTCTTTATACTGTGGCATCATTCTTGGTGAGGGGAAGATGCTACTCAAGGTCAGGGTCATACCGGCCTGGGCTACATAATCAGAGAGCTCCTCTATGTCTCAATTCATGTAGCCCAGGGAGGTACATCTCAGGTCATTCACACCAGCATGGACAATGACAGAGTCATATTTGTACTTGCTTTGGAGTGACCTGAGTGCTTATGCTATGTGGTGGATCCTGGCACCCGACAGGTATCTTACAGTGACCTTCTCCTTGTTCAGCCTGGTGAGTGGGATGTCAGTGTGTCTGACAAGAGAGTCACCTATTACAAGTGTATTAGGTGTGTTGTTTAGATTTAAGGCTGTGACTGTGTGGTACACTGACTTTGTGAACTATGTTATACGTGGGTATTGTTGTGGGGTAGCAGTTGCTTGGAAGTCTGCTTTGAAGGTCTCTGCTGCTTGGGCAGATTTTTATTTAGAGCCTCCGAGTATGTTTTTGTGTGTTTATGTGTTTGGTTTGCTGTTGTGATAGGTCTATGTGAGACTGAATTTGTGGTGTGTGTGGTTACCTTCTCCTCCTGACTGACTGCGGCAGTACTGGGTTGAGAGAGCTCAGCCCCCAGTTTGGCTATATAGTTGCATCTCTCACATATATTTGAGCTTGTTGGGAGGAGGAGAGGGTGGTCTGTGTACATAAGGTAGTTGTAACATTGCCTCAAGATTCCCAGATTCACCAGCTGGACTGGAGAGTAAACCCGAAACTGACTTTTGGACATGCCAGAATAGTATAAGGAACTACTTTTTGCCTGATCAAAAAGGACCAATAGGGAGCCAAGTACTTAAAGAGAGTATAAGAGGGTGTAGTGCTTTAGTTTATTAGTGCTTACTTATAAGATTACTTATATGAGCAACTGCAGGGCTTTAGAATGAAAATAGAGTGCTTACTTTGAGATTTAGAACAGTTCTAAGGGAAAAAGTGAAGAGCAGACTTCGTGGAGCCGGGAATAGTTTAAACCCGTTTAAGCGGCGCTGCCCAATGCTACGCTATGCGCAAAATCGTGCAAAATCACACAAATGCGGGTTTTAAAACAGGGAAACTGAAAGAGATAGGAATTGACCCAAAACGGCTAATAAGCTACTAGTTTCAGGGCTGAGACCACTCCTCCAGGGACAGATAGGCTGCTCAAAGCTCCCCACTCTCACTGGTGAACAGAGAAGCTTCCTCCTATCCAAGTAAGGATATGGGCAACACAGGAAACTATACCACAGTCCGGAATTCAGCAAAACCTGAAATCTGGACTAATCTATTTCAGTAAAGGCGGGAAAAGAAAATATTTTTTTTTTCAGGAAACAGCAGAAAAACACACAGAAAACACTGTAAATGCTTTAAACAGGCTAGTGCACTTTAGTGTGTAGCCTACAACAGTTATACAATACAAAAACAACTTAAATTGATATAAAACAAGTGCAAAAACTGTAAAAAGCAGAAGGCAAATGCAATTTAAACTTTGTAAAGCACAGATCAGTTAGAAATTCACTTTTTAGGCAGGAAAAGGCATTGACTACCCAGCATTTCATCCATCAAAACCATCTCTTTCAGTCCATCTGTATCAACAATAATGGAAACATAACCAGAATTATTTTTAAAAACACACACACGTGCGTGCATGCATGTGCACACACCCACACACACACGCACACACGCACACACGCACACACACACACACACACACACACACACACACACACACATGCATAAACACAGTATTTCTCAGAATAGATAGAAATTACGATTCACCAGCAGCAATGCCCTCCTTCCCAAGCATGAATGTACATACTCATTGTCAATATTCAATGAAACAGTCAAAACTAACAAGAAAAGGGCACACCTTAATGTTTAGCATTGAAGCAATCCAGACTTTAAATATTCAGTTGGTAATAACTAGTTCTGAGCAGTCATTTTCCTCAGTGGGGGGATGCCATATAGATGTAAGAACATATAAAAACATAAACCCTTTAAGCAATAAACAAACCATCACCCAAAAGCATTCAAAGTTAAATAATTAAATTCTTTACTTGAAATCAATTAGAGCATTTATTTTTCAACTAAATATGCACACTGTAAAAGCTTGCACAAGAAATCGAAAACAAAATATTCAAAGCAGATAATGATAAGGAAAAACTTGCACAAGAAATTGAAAAATAAAACATTCAAAAAACACAAATATGGTCAAGAAAAGAAACTTTAACATCCAAACTATAAACTATCTTTTCCCACTGAAAGATATATTTTGCCCTTACTATTTCTGTTTTTTAAGTCCAGTATGGAATTTCAAAGTCTCTCACCTTATAAGTCCCTAGATGTGATTCACTGTGATTTACCTCCTTAATGTGGTTTTGTTTTCCAACCTTTCACTATGAATATCTGTAAAATTTCTTCTCTAAGGCCTTGTTATGCATGCAAGCCAGTGTTTTCCTCCTTTGCCTCTACAAGTTGTGAAGCTTTAGACTATTTGTATACTTGTGTATTACTGGGCGCTCACCTTCCTATGCACTTGTGACTTGGTAGATAGAGTCACTCTTTTTCTCTCATTTCCACAGAAATATTAATCTCCTGAACAGGCAATCAGATTCTTGTGTCAGTGGTCAAACTATTAAGTGTCTGCTTCCTTATCTCCTAGTATCTCAAGCAAAATGACAGCATTCATTCCTTACGTACCTAAGAAAGTAAGTGCTTATGTCAGCAATATGGTCATTCACACTATCATATGTATTTCTTCTGTGCTCTCTGAATTTCTTTGCATTTGCTTTGAGAGTCAAGTTAAAACATTCAAATCAGTTGTAGTTAATTTCATCATAATTCAAACAATCTGCATTTGACATGCTAGTCACATCATTCACTGACTTACCCATGAGCAAAAAAGCTCAAAATCTCATGTATTGCCCCTGGTCAGTTTGGTGCTGATTTATTTATTTGCATTTGTTTACCAGGATGATCCACTGAGCCATAGTGAGCCCATTTTCAGTGGAAGCCCAGGGAGAAAAGCTCCACAATGAAATATACAATACATAATACATACAATAAAATAGATCAACATAGTGAGTACATAATGCAAGAGGTGTAGCAGACAACTGAATGAGCAAGGTAAAAAATCTGAGTACATTATTAAATTACTATATCAGGGATAAAATGGTTTGCACAATTGAAATATAACAAGTTAGGATAATTAATTTACTCCTGTAAGTTGCTTAGATTCTGGCAACATAGTCTGAATAATTGACTCCTGTGAAATCATAATCTTAAATATAGGTAAGCAAATATAGTAGATAGTACCAGTACTGCAGCTAAGTAAATGAGATAGACAGAGTTATAACAGAGTAGTAGTTAATGAAGGTGTAGGGTAATATTGGGTTTTGGAAAGTGCAGTTTTGGCACATGTGCACTACCATAAAGAGGAAAGATGTTGTTTCAGGGATTTTTTAAAGACAGCTGCAATGCTGGTAGTCCTGAGTGATGGTGGGAGGGTGTTCCATAGCTTAGCAATAGTAAAGGAGTATATCATCTGACCAGCTGAAAGGTTTGTTTTTTCTACGTTCAGGAGCAGTTGACTTTCGGATCGGAAGGGTCTATTTGGATGGTACTGAGTAACTATAGAAGAAAGGGTAGGGCAGTTTGATGGCTTTAAATATAAATTTGTGTGCAGTGGTTAACTGTAAATATGTAAGATAATTTGGGAGCTCAAGCCAGTTTAGTAATCATAATGAGGCACACTGGGGACATGAATATTTTCCAATGGTTACAAGTTTAACATTCATCCCTGGTTTGGCACCTATGTCTATAATGGACACAGGTAACCTGTAAATGGTATATCTCCCAGGCATGTGCTTACACTTAAGAAGGGTATCAAAACTTGTCAGAGATTTGGGATGCATGGCTAAGCTTAAAAAGGCTTTTGTGGTCGTTAGGCTAGTAAACATCTATGAAGCTATGAACAATTTGTTTTGTAGCACAAGTCAAGTTCAGATTTCAGAGAGGACTAGATATTAGTAAGAAGAGGGGCACCATACAGAACAGATGGCAGCAGAACGGAAGAGGCTAGGGATAGTTTTGTGGAGTAGTTGAGGAAGTATTTGTGTCAATAGAGGATGCTCAGTTTTTGATGTGTTTTTTTTTTATATTGCTGTGAATATGCAGGTCAAATGTTAGATTTTCATCTATGATGGTACCTAATAGTTTTGTATTTGGGACAACCTCAATGATAGTGTTATTTGGAGAATGAATAGTGAATTTATCTATTGGATAACAGTACCTTCACTAAGAGTGGAGTGGAAGTTGTTGATAAAAATGCTGAACAGAAGGGGCCCTAGTATGGATCCTTGGGGAACACCTGCAGTTGTGTTGAGGAACGGGGAGAAAAATGTTGCCCCTTGGTTGACTGTTGTCTATCTTTGAGGTAGTTTAAGAGCTAATTTAGGGTAGGGGGAGAGATGCCTAAGAGAGTTTAGTGAGAAGAAGAGGGTGGGGAGACCATATCAGAGGCCTTAGAAAGGTCAAGAAAGAGTGAACAGACAAATTTTCCAGCATCATAGTCCTGGTTAACTGTGTCCAAGAAGGATATAAGAGCTGCGGTGGTACTTTGACCTGGTTTGGCCTAAAACCACGCTGAGTGGGAGAAAGGATTTGGTTGTGTAGCAGATAATTAAGATGTTTGTGAATGCATTTTTCTAGGATCTTAGAGATAGGTAAGAGGATAGCAATAGGTCGAAAGTTGGAAATATCTGTTGTTTCCTCCTTTATGAAGAGGGAGAATATATGCTGATTATTCCACTTTTAAGTGCCTGCACAAATGTATCAAATTAATGCCCCTCTTTACAATGAGGAAACAATTTGGTACTGACCATACAATTTAGAGTTTGGCGTTTCCCCTCTGTACTCTCAGACCAGCATCTCCTTCTCATTCTGACACTGCTTCTCTCTTTCCCTGTGATCCTTCTTCCTTTTCTTCACAATGACCAGGTCATATTCATGCTTCTTTCCTCCATCTTAACTTGCTCTTCCTCCCTTTAGCTCTGATTTCTCTACCTTTTCACATCAAACAACTTTTTTCTGTCAGCTATCTCAAAGTTCAGATATTTCATCTCCATCTCTAGACTATTTAAATCCAAATGGAGTCTAAGATTAATTTTGTAACGATTGAGTAATTATGTTGCATTTTGTGCACCCACCATCATTACCGGCTTATCAACAGTATCAGTGGACTTATTTCAGGTGAACAGAAGGCTGCTATCATGTCTGCCTCTGACATACTGTCATACAAAATTGTTTTTGTCACTCTTTATCCAACTGCAACACTGATATTTCCTAAACACCACAGAGCTCATTTCTGTCTGTTTACTAACTACTCTAACTAAAAAAATAAACGGATGTGCAAGGTACTGCTGTAAATTTACCTTATAAAGGCTACAAGAGTATATAGACTTGTTGGTGACCAAAATGGTTTGATAGGCTATGTAAATCCAATTTACAAGATCTAGTCATTGCCTACCAATAAATATGTGATCAACAGCTAAATAATGCAACTATCACACCAATAATAAGTGACAAATAGGGTTTGAATCCCACCTGCTTTTATACCAATTAATGTGTGTCAATAGGGCTACAAGTGCTAAATCCCACACTACTACTCTCAATGCTAGATGAGATACGGAAATATCAGTATGAGGTTTGACGACCACCAATGGTACCAGTTAATATCCAAGGAACAGTTGCCTGTAAAGGTATATGACAAATTCCTCTGCTCCCTGGGGTAATAGCCAACATCTGCTATATCCAGATAAGCTCTACACTTCACAGGTATAGCTTACAATTGTAATCCCTGGTTACCTAGGATTTGGGATCACCTTAGATTAAGCTTAATGTCTTTCTGTTGAACCTTATCAACAGTAGTTGAGGCCTGACCAGAATTATTTTCCCACTCATCTACAGACACAAAACAATTCTTAAAACGTGCAGGGTCATTGATGACTGTCCAATACCAGCTTCCTCCTTCCCAAGCTTTAAGGTTGACTGCTACAAAATCAACAATAACACATTCTGATATTTAAATGCCAGTAATTAACTGTGAGCAGTCACCCTTCTCAATGGGCAGATTTCACATAGTTGTAGCTGCATGAAGTGTAAAATGCATAAACTCCAACCAGTAAATAAACTATCAGGTTAAAGCATTTAACTGTGACTTGAAATAAATAAGTCAAATCAATTTACAAGTAAATATCTAAACAATAAATATGCAAACAGTAAAAGGCTTGCAGAAAAAAACTGAAAATAAAATATTTAACAATGCAGATAGTGATCAGAAAAAAAACTAAACGAGAAACTATCTGCTTCTAGTTAACAATATGTTATATTCCTTTTGCTTTTGCCTGTTGAGTCCAAAATGGAAGTAAAATTCTTGTCTCTAAGGTTATCCTCTACCAGTAATTTCTACAGCTTTTGTATTTCTATAACTTTTAACTGATTAGGTTTAATAAAGAATATCTCTGTTTATAAGTTCTAAAATTGGATTTCCTGCATTTTTGTTTGCATTTTAGGTTTAATAGAGAGAGTCTATTTACATGTCCTGAAACTGGATTTCCTCAAGCTTTTGTATGAATTTGAATTAAAACAGCAAGTGAGCCAAAATAAAACCAAATTTCACTTCACTTTAATCTTCACATCAAACAGTAAGCACTTTCATCACCCTGGACTTCCTCAGACTGCACAATGTGCTTAAAATTAGCAAAACTATTTATCTCATTTCAAATTAATCATGTGACTTAACAAGCCACATGATTTAGCTTTTTCTTTTTTAAAAAGGCAGTGAACTCTTTTTTTATTATTTAACCCTGGTGGGTGACAAGAGTTCAATTTAACCTGCCACAAATACTCTTTTCAACTTAATTCAGATTCAGCATCAAATCTGACTTCAAAATTAATTACTTCATCCAATACACAAAATTTAAAATCCACTTTACAACCATTTTCTTTATAATGCTTGCCTATTGCATTTTTATCATCCTTTATGTGGACAGCATACTTGTGCTCATACACCCTCTTATATAACTCCCTTGTAGTACGCCCTACATAATAGGCTTCACATGATTGACAAATAATTAAATATACTATAAACCTAGATTTACATGTATATTTTCCTTTTAGATGTGCAATAGTAGTTCCTATCTTGATTTCTTTTACACCTGTTAATACATACTCACACATATTGCAATTCATACATTTTACCATCACTGGGTTGGTACATACTGGTTGCCTATTATTCAAGCTACTCTGGAATATATTTTTAAAGCTCTTTCCTCTTTTTTGCACAGATACTGGTCCTTCTCCTATTTTTTTCTCAATCTCAGCACTGCATTTTAAGAACTTCCAATTGTTGGTTATAATGTTCTTAATTGCTCCAGAATCTACACTATTAGTAACTTACATGGCTGTTTTAAAGTCCTTCTTAGCATTATTTCTATCTATCTCATGTTTGGCTCTTCTTTCGAAAGTTTCTTTAGAGATTCTTAATACATCTTCTTAGGGATATCCTCTTTCTATAAAACTCTTGCATAAGCTGCTACATTCATTTTGAATTTTTTCTTCATTGTCAGTTAAACGATATATTCTTTCCAACTGACTCCTTACTATATTCATTTTTGTACTTTTAGGGTGCATGTTATCAAAGTGCAGATATGAATTATTCGGCACATTTTTCTTGTAAATAGTAATAATCAGATTATCGTTTTCTTTATACACAGATCCAAAAATTAATGTACTCTGCATTGTACCCAGATGTAAATTTCAAATAGTCACATACTCCATTCATATAGGTTAAGAACTCATCTAACAAGTTCTGCTCTCCTTTCCAAATCATAAAAGTATCATCAATAACATGTTTATAGAACACAATGTGTTCCATAAACTTACTTTTGAAAATATGATACTTTTCCCAGCCATACATGAAAATATTATCATAACATGGCACCATTGATGCACCCATAGCAACTCCATTTTTTTTGTTTATATATTTTCTGATTGAATTCAAAGAAGTTGAAATTCAAAATAATGTCTAATATTTCTATTAGTAAACCAACCATATTGGTAAAAAAATTTTTAGAACTTAATAGTTCCAATCTAACCACCTCCATTCCTTCATCATTAGGAATGACTGTATATAAAGACTTTACGTCTAATGTTACCAAAAGATCCTCTTTTGTTACCTTAATTTCTCTTAACATATTTTTAAATTCAAAAGAATCTTTGATGTATGATGAACTATATTTGACAACTTGATGCATATGTCGATCTACAAAGATAGCCATAGCTTCTGTCTTTGCTCCACTGCTTGCAACTATAGGGCGCATCAGAGGTTTATTTAAATCTTTATGTATTTTTGGTTGCCCAAAAATATGACTCATCCTAAGTGTTTCTACATGCAAATATTTCCTTATATTTTCTGTTATGCGCCCTGTTAGGAACCCCTCCTCTATTTGACCATCTATAAATGAAAAACTTTTTTTAACTTCTATAAAAGTTGCAGCTTTGTAGAACTGTGGATCAGATAACATTTCTTCCATCTGCTTAATATAAACATTTTTATCTAACACAACCAATGCATTTCCTTTATCAGCCTTAGTTACTAATACATTCTCATTATTTAAAAAAAATTCAACAGTTGCCTTTGCTCATGTTTTAAATTAAAATATTTGAAAGCATGTTTCTTTTCTAACATTTCAATTATTTCCTGCTCACACATCATTTGAAACATTTTTAAGTCCTTTGTTAATGGTAGATTATACAAACTAGGCTTACTAAACATATTGCCACCCTTTGAAGTATTAGGGAACATCACTATAAAATGTAATTTTCTAATATAGTCCCTAAGTTCATTAATAGTGTCACATTTCTCCACTCGTTTTGAGGGCACAAAATTCCAGCCTTTATTTAACACTTTAACCAACTTGTCTGATAATACAACATTAGACAAATTTACTATAATAAAGGCTGTATCAACAGTACCTCCTTTGCTTATTAGCAAACATTCTTCTTTTTCCAGTTGTTCTGATAATGCACATTCTTTTTTGGTGCAGATGTAACCTCGGCCCAAGTCCTGCTCTGCTTGCCTTGCTGTTGCTACACTCTCACCAGCTGATTGGGCTCCGTTGGAAAATCCTTTTCAGCGTTTTTCACCAACACCATCTCATCTCCTGCTTTACTAGTAGTCGCTGCTACATTACTAAATGCCACTGCTGGATTTCTTTACGCTAATCGTTTAGATTTGCAGACACCATTGTCCTCATTCTCAGTTATATCATCTGCATTGTAAGCCCATCTTACTGGCGTTTGCTGTTTATGCTGATGACGTTGTTCCGCCTCCTGTGCTACTGGTTGATTTGACTCTCCAACTAGTTCGTAATCAGCTTTGTCACACAAAAACTTTTTAACTTTCTTTTTGCACAAAATTTCATTTTTCTTGTTCAACCTCCCCTGAATCAATGAAAATTTGGCTTCGAAGTTGACAGCAGTTAAAATGTCTTTTAACTTAAAGAAAACAGTTTGAATCTTTTTGTTTAACTCATTAATTCTACTTGAATTTGCTTATGCCAACATTTGCAAATATTGAAGCCCTGTTTTTGGTTCAGAGCTACCCACTTATTTATAAAGTCGGCAGAAAAATTATTACCAACTGCCATAACAGTTACTCTTAGACCTTTTTGGGACTCTTTGTGTCTTGAGACAAGTCTCAAAATACATATTGTCCTATTGCAATCTTTTAAGCTTTAGCAAATCATCCTCAAGTTCTTTAAACTTTTCAAAATAATTTACACTTGTAGAACTTCTTTCTCCTTCTATATTCTGCAAACCATTAAACGGATCTACCGGAGGTACCAACCATTCATTCAGCACCTCATCAAATCTCCCTGGTACCACTTCTTTGTTGAAAATAATGGAGCCTTGCTGTGAGCCATATCTGTTGACTCTTCCTTCTTGGTTTGCAATAACCGACCCATTTGGTGTATCTGTTAGGATGTCTCCTGGAGTTATAGTCATGAAACTTGTCATATTGATAGGCTCAAATAAAGAACAAAAACGTTCAAAAACAATAATTGAAAAGTCGGAAAATAACAGAACTTGAAAAAAAACACAAGTGAGCCAAAATAAAAACAAATTTCATTTCACTTTAATCTTCACATCAAACAGTAAGTGCTTTCGTCACCATGGACTTCCTCAGACTGCATAATGTGTTTAAAATTAGCAAAACTATTTATCTCATTTCAAATTAATCATGTGACTTAACAAGCCACATGATTTAGCTTTTCCTTTTTAAAAAGGCAGTGAACTCTTTTTTATCATTTAAACCTGGTGGGTGACAAGAGTTCAATTTAACCTGCCACAAATACTCTTTCCAACTTAATTCAGATCCAGCATCAAATCTGACTTCAGAATTAATTACTTCATCCAATACACAAAATTTAAAATCCACTTTACAACCATTTTCTTTATAATGTTTGCTTATTGCATTTTTATCATCCTTTATGTGGACAGCATACTTGTGCTCATACACCCTCTTATGTAACTCCCTTGTAGTACGCCCTACATAATAGGCTTCACATGATTGACAAATAATTAAATATACTATAAACCTAGATTTACATGTATATTTTCCTTTAATTTAATTTATTTGTCAATCATGTTAAGCCTATTATGTAGGGCGTACTACAAGGGAGTTATATAAGAGGGTGTATGAGCACAAGTATGCTATCCACATAAAGGATGATAAAAATGCAATGGGCAAACATTATAAAGAAAATGGTTGTAAAGTGGATTTTAAATTTTGTGTATTGGATGAAGTAATTAATTTTGAAGTCAAATTTGATGCTGAATCTGAATTAAGTTGGAAAGAGTATTTGCAGCAGGTTAAATTGAACTCTTGTCATCCACGAGTGTTAAATGATAAAAAAGAGTTCATTGCCTTTTTAAAAAGGAAAAAGCTAAATCATGTGGCTTGTTAAGTCACATGATTAATTTGAAATGAGATAAATAGTTTTGCTAATTTTAAGAACATTATGCAGTCTGAGGAAGTCCAGGGTGATGAAAGCGCTTACTGTTTGATGTGAAGATTAAAGTGAAGTGAAATTTGGTTTTATTTTGGCTCACTTGCAGTTTTTTCAAGTTCTGTTATTTTCTGACTTTTCAATTATTGTTTTTGAACATTTTTTTTTCTTTATTTGAGCCTATCAATATGACTAGTTTCATGACTATAATTCCAGGAGACATCCTAACAGATACACCAAATGGGTCGGTTATTGTAAACCAAGAAGGAAGAGTCAACAGATATGGCTCATAGCAAGGCTCCATTATTTTCAACAAAGAAGTGGCACCAGGGAGATTTAATGAGGTGCTGAATGAATGGTTGGCACCTCCGGTAGATCCGTTTAATGGTTTGCAGAATATAGAAGGAGAAAGAAGTTCTACAAGTGTAAATTACTTTGAAGAGTTTAAAGAACTTGAGAATGATTTGCTAAAGCTTAAAAGATTACAATGGGACAATATGTATTTTGAGACTTGTCTCAAGACACAAAGAGTCCCCAAAGGTCTAAGAGTAACTGTTATGCCAGTTGGTAATAATTTTTCTGCCAACTTTATAAATAAGTGGGTAGCTCTGAACCAAAAAACAGGGCTACAATATGTGCAAATGTTGGCAGAAACAAATTCAAGTAAAATTAATGAGTTAAACAAAAAGATTCAAACTGTTTTCTTTAAGTTAAAAGACAATTTAACTGTGTCAACTTCAATGCCAAATTTTCATTGATTCAGGGGAGGTTGAACAAGGAAAATGAAATTTTGTGCAAAAAGAAAGTTAAAAAGTTTTTGCGTGACAAAGCTGATTACAAACTAGTTGGAGAGTCGAATCAACCAGTAGCAGAGGAGGAGGAACAACGTCATCAGCGTAAACAACAAACACCAGTAAGATGGGCTTACAGTGCAGATGATATAACTGAGAGTGAGGACAATGGTGTCTGTAAATCTAAGCGATTAGCACAAAAAAATCCAGCAGTGGCATCTAGTAATGTAGCAGCGGCTACTAGTAAAGCAGGAGATGAGATAGTGTTGGTGGAAAACGCTGAAAAGGATTTTCCAACGGAGCCCAGTTAGCTGGTGAGAGTGCAGCAACTGCAAGACAAGCAGACCAGGACTTGGACCGAAGTTACATCTGCACCAAAAAAGAATGTGCATTATCAGAACAATTGGAAAAAGAAGAATGTTCACTAATAAGCAAAGGAGGTACTGTTGATGCAGCCTTTATTGTAGTAAATTTGTCTAATGTTGTATTATCAGATGAGTTGGTTAAAGTGTTAAATAAAGGATGGAATTTTGTGCCCTCAAAACGAGTGGAGAAATGTGACACTATTAATGAACTTAGGGACTATGTTAGAAAATTTAATTTTAAAGTGATGTTCCCTAATACTTCAAAGGGTGGCAGTATGTTTAGTAAGCCTAATTCGTATAATCCACCATTAACAAAGGAATTAGAAATGTTTCAAAATATGTGTGAGCAGGAAATAATTGAAATGTTAGAAAAGAAACCTGCTTTCAAATATTTTAATTTAAAACATGAGCAAAGGCAACTGTTGCATGTTTTTTTAAATAATGAGAATGTATTAGTAACTAAGGTTGATAAAGGAAATGCATTGGTTGTGTTAGATAAAATTTTTTATATTAAGCAGATGGAAGAAATGTTATCTGATCCACAGTTCTACAAAGTTGCAACTTTTATAGAAGTTAAAACAAGTTTTTCATTTATAGATGGTCAAATAGAGGAGTGGTTCCTGACAGGGCGCAAAACAGAAAATATAAGGAAATATTTGCATGTAGAAACACCTAGGATGAGTCATATTTTTGGACAACCAAAAATACATAAAGATTTAAATAAACCTCTGATGCACCCTATAGTTGCAAGCAGTGGAGCAAAGACAGAAGCTATGGCTATCTTTGTAGATCGACATATGCAGCAAGTTGTCAAATATAGTTCATCATACATCAAAGATTCTTTTGAATTTAAAAATATGTTAAGAGAAATTAAGGTAACAAAAGAGGATCTTTTGGTAACATTAGATGTAAAGTCTTTATATACAGTCATTCCTAATGATGAAGGAATGGAGGTGGTTAGATTGGAACTAGTAAGTTCTAAAATATTTTTCACCAATATGGTTTGTTTACTAATGGAAATATTAGACATTATTTTGAATTTCAACTTCTTTGAATTCATTCAGAAAATATATAAACAAAAATGGAGTTGCTATGGGTGCATCTATGGTGCCAAGTTATGCCAATATTTTCATGTATGGTTGGGAAAAGTATCATATTTTCAAAAGTAAGTTTATGGAACACATTGTGTTCTATAAACATTTTATTGATGATGCTTTTATGATTTGGAAAGGAGAGCAGAACTTGTTAGACAAGTTCTTAAACCTATTTGAATGGAGTATGTGGCTATTTGAAATTTACATCTGGGTATAATGCAGAGTACATACATTTTTTGGATCTAACTGTATAAAGAAAACAATAAGTTGCTTACTACTATTTACAAGAAAAATGTGCAGAATAACTCATATCTGCACTTTGATAGCATGCACCCTAAAAGTACGAAAATGAATATAGTAAGGGCTCAGTTGAAAAGAATATATCGTTTAACTGACGATGAAGAAAAAATTCAAAATGAATGTAGCAGCTTATGCAAGAGTTTTATAGAAAGAGGATATCCCAAAAAAGATGTATTAAGAATCTCTAAAGAAACTTTTGAAAGAAGAGCCAAACATGAGATAGATAGAAATAATGATAAAAAGGACTTTAAAAACAGCCATGTAAGTTACTAATAGTGTAGATTCTGGAGCAGTTAAGAACATTATAACCAACAATTGGAAGTTCTTAAAATGCAGTGCTGAGGTTGAGAAAAAAATAGGAGAAGGACTAGTATTTGTGCAAAAAAGAGGAAAGAGCTTTAAAAATATATTCCAGAGCAGCTTGAATAATAGGCAACCAGTATGTACAAATCTAGGGATGGTAAAATGTATGAATTGCAATATGTGTGAGCATTTATTAATAGGTGTAAAAGAAATCAAGATAGGAACTACTATTGTAGATCTAAAAGGAAAATATACATGTAAATCTAGGTTTATAGTATACTTAATTATTTGCCAATCATGTGAAGCCTATTATGTAGGGCGTACTACAACGGAGTTATATAAGAGGGTGTATGAGCACAAGGATGCTGTCCACATAAAGGATGATAAAGATGCAATGGGCAAACATTATAAAGAAAATGGTTGTAAAGTGGATTTTAAATTTTGTGTATTGGATGAAGTAATTAATTTTGAAGTCAGATTTGATGCTGAATCTGAATTAAGTTGGAAAGAGTATTTGTGGCAGGTTAAATTGAAATCTTGTCACCCACCAGGGTTAAATGATAGAAAAAGAGTTTACTGCCTTTTTAAAAAGGAAAAAGCTAAATCATGTGGCTTATTAAGTCACATGATTAATTTGAAATGAGATAAATAGTTTTGCTAATTTTAAGCACATTATGCAGTCTGAGGAAGTCCAGGGTGACGGAAGTGCTTACTGTTTGATGTGAAGATTAAAGTGAAGTAAAATTTGGCTTTATTTTGGCTCACTTGCATTTTTTATTCAAGTTTTGTATGAATTTACAAGATGTCCCTCCTGTTTTCACAGTTACTTATCCAAGGGGCGGGCTAAGATTTTGCAAGCCAGACTCCAAATAAGGAAATTATCATCTGACCTAATTCAGTAATCACCAAGAGCAAGAATCTGGCACTGCAAACATACAAAGTCATGAAACTGCATTTATTTTCATGTTTTAAGTGCAATGCACGTTCACAGAAGCAAACCCATGATTATGATTATATACCACTGTACAAATTTTTATTTACTTACCACACCTCACTAAAAAAAAATCAAAACAATGCATGTTTCTGCTTTTATCTTGATTAACTACACATTAATAATGCTTATGTATTTTTGATAAAAAATATACACATTTATCAATATTGCTACATTTGTATCACAGGTACTGTGATGAAATAGTGCCAGAAAAGACTTGGACTTGGGTTATTCCCAAAAGGTTGCTGAAGCAAGATGTTGGATGTTTTATTATTTCCATGTGAGATATAACATTCATGTTTCTCATTGAAATGGATTGTGTATCCTTTTCCTAATTGGAATTACAAGTAAAGCTTACGCAGAACAATTTTGCAATATGCTCATTGAATAATTCTGATACTTAAGGAACATGAGAACAAGTCAGTTTTCAGCAGACAGAATGCCTATGCTAATGAATGTGCGTATACAATCTGATGGACAAAAGGTGCAAAGTGGACATTTTGTTTACTTGGAATGAGTTATAATGTCAGGATTTCACATTGCTTGGTAACACAAACTGAATATAGACACTTCTTTGTTACTATAGGATATCATGATAGACATCTTCATTTTTCATATAATGTAAGTATTTGTAAACTCATCGTAGTGTAGACTGGGTTTGTGCCACTGTAAAAAGCACTGCGTTCTTTACTTCCAATCACAGATTGTACCATCTTATAACAGCAATGTAATTAAAGGTTTAGCATGGGGCGGTGCCTAGATGGCCAACTGGTAGCATCACCTTTCTTGAGCTCCACAACATTTTACTAGAATACAGGAAAATATTAATTTAAAATCATTTTTGTTTGTTTCCCAAAGTTGATTTATTTATTGAGGAACCTTTGTTTTATAAGGACATCAACTTTGGGTTGTTTTTCTTGAAAATTTCCTGTCAGAAAATTCGGAGATTACTTCATCTGAGTGGAGATGAACAACTCAAAATTTTCACATTCTGATTCTTCACTAAAAAAGGAAATCCAGTTAATGTCTGCCGCTCTACAGGAATTATCTCTTAAAATGGACAGATTCACAGATAATTTAGAAAATCTAAAGGTAAATTGTCAAAAACAGACTGATGTCCTAAAAGAAATACTGCAACAACAACAATCTAAAATCCTGGACATTGAAACTTCACTAAATTATATAAATGGGAGACTTAAAGAGGATGAGTCTCAGTGCGAATTCCTGTTACAACAGAATAACTGGCTGATAAATAAGATAGATGATTTGGAAAATAGGGAAAGGAGAACAAATATAAGAATATTTGGTCTCCCTGAAAAAACAGAAGGTGAGGACATCATCTTATTTTTAAATTCTTGGCTACCTGAAATCTTAGATTTAAAAGAAGGTTTGTCTGATGAAATTGAGAGAGCACACAGGGCAATAGGAAAACCTATCCCTTCATCTCCTAATGCACCTCCAAGATCCATTATTTTGAAGTTTCTTTCTTATTTGGATAAAGAACTCATCCTTAAATCTGCCTGGAGAAAGAACCCCTTGACATACAAACAAAACCAAATAAGATTTGATAATGATTACTCCTCGAGAGTTCTGGAAATTAGGAAGAATTCTTGGCCACTTCTGAGACTTCTTCTTCTTCTTCTTTCGGCTTTTTCCCGGTCAGGGGTCGCCACAGCGGATCACCTTGTCCGCACATTGAATGGCAGTGGAGTTTTACGGTGTCGAGTTGCCAGCCCGGCGCCCAACCTTCCACAGAAGGCACACTCACACGCACACCTAGGGCCACTTTAGAGTGTCCAATCCACCTGCAGCATGTCTTTGGGGTGTGGGAGGAAACCGGAGCACCTGGAGGAAACCCATGCGACCACAGGGAGGACATGCAGACTCCGCACAGAAGGCACCCCAGCCGGGGATCGAACTGGAGAACCTCTTCCTGTGAGGCGGCAATGCTAACCACTGCACCACCGTGGCCGCCCCTTGGCCACTTCTGAGACTACTAAACCAAAATAAAATTAAAGCACAACTTGTTTATCCTGCTAAAATCTGAATTTTTCACTTAAATGAAATGAGATCTTTCAACAATGTCGAGGATGCAACTTCTTTCATCAAAAACAATAACATTATTCCAATTCCAGAAGGCATGGACTGGTCATCATCAACCACTTTAAAAAGATCTGCGGAGAAAAATAAATGGACTGATGTCAAAAAGAAGAAACCAAAGACTGGACTTAAAAATGCAGGACTTACAAATTCTCTCAAAGATTCAACTAAGTTGTGATTACTTTCATAAACATCTAAAAGTATGTATTTTTAATTTCATTTCTTTTGTCAATGAATATTTTTCACTTATTCAACCTCCTCTGTGTTGTTTATGTGTAGCTTAAATATTTATTCATTTCTTTAAAGGTCTATGGTAGAAAGATGTATTTCTAATATACTTTATTTGGTTGTTTACTACACATTGCACACATCTTCCCTTGCTGGGTATTAATTAGTCCTATTTTCTTCAGAAATAACATGCCGCTGCTTCTTTTTGCTTAGGGGGCTTTTTATTAGTAAGGTTTAAGCCTATTCTGAATATTGGGAATTTTTTATTATAAACTAGCTTATTTTAACACTTGCCCTTATAGTGTATTGTTTTTAAATCTTTACAGTCTTTTATTTTAACTATCAAAGCTCATTCCTGCTATTTAAGCATCTTAACATTCTACGTTGACAGTTTACTGTCACTTCTTATGTGAAAATGGTCTTGAGCGTTTTTAAAGTGTTTTTTCTCCTCTCATATGTGGTTGTCATTATCCTGATTGTGGGCAAGCTAAGATTTTCACATATCTTGTCCGCTATATGTTGTAAGCTTAGAAGCATGTAATGCAATCCTTTATTTAGTGTTTTAAATGTGTTCACTTGTTTCCGCCAGTGAATGTATGCATTCCCTCCCTGCTCTCGGCCACTGCAATCTAGGGATATGGTACTTGTTTAAATTAAAATTTTCCTTTGTTTCTAATGTGAGGCTTTATTAGCAAGTTGTATTTACTTTGTTTTGTGATCTCATCGTTTAGTTTAGTTGCCTTGGAAACTGGGTGGAGACATACAAATCATGGGTTACCTCATAGCATATGTTCCAGGAAGTGCCGCAGAGGTTCGGGCTTATTTTACTTCGTTCATACTGAGGAATGTTTTTTTCATATGTGCTGTATTATATGTTAAAATTTGCTGGTAGGTTAGTGCCTGATCTAGTGGTATAGCAATCAGAACTGGGTTTAGCAACAGGGACAGTCATTGGTGAACAAGAAGATTCTAGAGTTTCAGGATTCTTCTCAGGAAAAGGGATATTTACTGGAATGTCCTCTGGAACTGGAATGCTGGATAACTCACTCTGAGATATAGAGTCTTTCTTGCAGTTATGATACTGCAACACAGGCTCAGACACCAGGACCAAATGTTTCTGAGTCTGCCTAAATTCTACTCCTTGTGATTCCACAATGTATGGTTTTGACTCTGGACATACATTTTTTACGACTCCAATCCGATCAAAACCTTTGGACATCTGCATCCTCACTATCTCCCCTTCCCGTAATGGAATGAGCAGTTGCTGGTCTTATCATAATAGGACTTCTGGGATAAGCACTTCTTTAACAGATTGGCTTTCATTTATCTGTTGTTCTTGACACATGGAACCAATAATTTGCTACTAATCGGTAATATTGTTCTGGTTTGTCTCAACATAAGTCTCTGTGCAGGTGAACCAAGATGTTTATCATAAGGAACATTTTTAAGATTCTGGAGAGTCAAGAAAACATCACTATTGTCTTATTTTCACTTCTCTAGTAATTGTTTCTCACTTTGAACTGCACGTTCTACCAAACCATTTAACTATGGATACTCAGGGCTACTCATAACATGAGTAGAAGTCCTACTCTTTAGTAAATCTTTAGAACTGTTGGCTTGTAAACTATGTGCCATTGTCAGAAATAAGTTTGTGTGGGCTCCCATGGACTGCAAAATGACACTTCATTTTGGTAATGACAGTACTGAATGCTAGGTTAGGAGGTAGGTTAATCTCAAACCAATTTGAATAAGAGTCCACTAACACCAAGTATTGTTGACCGTTCCACTTGAAAATGTCTGCAGCTACTGTTGACCAAGGTAGTTCAGGAATCTGGTTTAGCTGAAGTGGTTCTCTCTGTTGATGTAGCTTAGTACTATTGCATACAGAACAAGGTGAAAGTGCTCGCTCAATAACTCTTGACATAGAAGGCCAAAATACTGATCATCTCACCCTACTTTTCATAGAATCTGTTCCTGGGTAGCCACGATGCAAAATAGTAATATACTCTTGTTGCAAGGATTTTGGAACAATCACTTTTGGACCTTTCATGATGATACCATCGTCAGACAAAATCTCATCTCTATATGGAAAATTTGGTTGTAGGTCTACTGGTAAACAAGATTGCTTTGACGGCCATCCTCGACTGATAAAGTGGTTGAGCTTCTGAAGAACTGGATCCGAGGCTGTATGACTTCTAAGCTCATCAAGAAGTATGGAAGAAAAATATATCACTTCCATGACTTCAAAATCAAGTTTCTCAATTTCGTGCTGTTCAGTGGTATTAATGGGTGATCTGGATAATGTATCAGCAAGATAAAGAAGTTTACCATTCGTGTTGACAAGATTGAAATTATGCTTTTGCAATTTGAGAACTATGCATTGCAATCTGGCAGGAGCTGTATGCATAGGTTTTCTCAAAACAGTGACTAGAGGCTGGTGATCTGTTTCAATTTGGATAGGTCTACCATAAATATAATCATGGAACTTCGAACATGCAAGCACAATTGCCAACAGTTTTCTCTCTATTTGAGCATACTGCATTTCAGTTTGGGTTAGAGTTCTCGATGCATAAGCTACTGGTTTACCCTCTTGTAGAATGACTGCACCAAGACCACGTTTCGAAGCATCACAAGAAAGAGTAACTGGTTTTTGAACATCATAGTATCTGGGAGATGTTGGACTGACAATTCTCTGTTTCAGGACATCAAATGCTCTTTGGAGTTACTCCAGCCATGACCAAGATACAGCTTTACATGTCAGCTCTCTAAGCGGTGTTGAAAGTTGGCTCAAGTCTGGAATTAACTTGCCTAAGTAGTTAACCATGCCAAGAAAACATTGTAGGGTTTGTACATTGTCTGGAGTTGACATCTCGAGAATAGAAGTTTGCTTGTAAGGATCTAGTCATAAGTCTGAACTGGCAAATAAATGACCAACATAAGTAACTTCTCATAGCCTGAATTTGCACTTCAGATATTCAACTTAAGATTCACTTCAAGTGCTCTTTCTAGAATTTTCTTGAGGTTCCTGTCACACTCAGCTTCACCATTACCTCCTACTAGAATATCATCTTCACTACCCCTTGTCCCAAGTGTTCTCTCCATCCAGCTGCTTCACTCTACAAGACGTGAAACAACCCACTACCTAAAGAACTTGCAGAGCTGAAGTTCACTTGCAGTTGCAGAGGTTCATAAGGAAAAAATACACTGAGTTAAATCTATTGAAATAACCCACTACCTAAAGAACATGCACAGCTGAAGTTCACTTGCAGTTGCAGAGGTTCACAAGGAAAAAATACACTGAGGTAAATCTATGTAAGACAAATTCATAGACTCAGACTAATAATTTAATTTGTTAAGTCATGTACTAGTGTGTTCTGTTTGTAGTGTTGAATCTGCTGGAAGGATATCCCCACCCCCACTTACCGACACTCACAGGCCTTTTACGGCTGAAGGAGAAGCTACATTAACACTTCAGCATATTTTACTCTTATCAGTGTAATAGATCCCTGGAAAAGACAATGAAAAGCCCATAACTATAAAATTAGATGCTGTGACTCAGGTCAAGTTTTTAGAGTTCAGTCATCTTGTCTTTGTATCCAGGAACATTCTACCTCACTAATTGCTTATGGTGGTAAACCATCTGCAGGGTTTCTTCCCACTCCGTTTAATTTGCTTGCTCTGCTCCCCCTCCCTTCCCCCATATCCCACCCTCCCCCAGCACCTCTACTCATATCCCAAGCAAACCTCTCCCCCTCATTCCTCTGATCCAGTTATATACAGCTCTACCTTGTCCACACACACACATTTTATTCATACCTTACCTAGTTTGATTTAACCAAACTTATCTGCTTCCCCTTACATCCATCAGCTTGGATACTCATCCCCCACTATAATTATTTGCATCTTACTCTATTTTACCATCACAATAGTATCACCACCTCAAGCTGTCTTACATTAACTCCAGGCTTACCACCGTCTCTTCTATTATACATGTAAACTAACATTGCACCATAATTGTACTACTGACCAGTCACATCTCCCCCACCCCTCCTTATCACAACCACAGGGCAAAACACCTAACCACATTGTCAAAGCCCACTCTGAATCTAAACATTTCCAACCTTACCTTCAACTGCACACATATCACAAGATAACAATTTCTGTTTATACCTGATATTACATTCTAGCATACAAATACCACTTTTACTATTTTTAAACCCACTATCACAGTTGACATGTTCCTCCTAAATTGCCTAGCTTCTTTATTCTTAATTCTCAACCTCACTACAGCTACATCTTTGCTTACCCCCAACCTCCTCCAACCATCACCCCAATAAACAACACAGCTTCTCACATATCTCCTCTCAGCTTTTCCCCATATACACTCCCATATTATTCAAGCCACAAATTGGCCTCCTCCCCTCCTACAAAACCACACTTGACACCAGTATCATCACCTAGGAATAAAAAACACTTCCCATTGCACTCCTTCCTCATTACCTACCTTCTCAAATGTAGAGAAATACATCCTAACCGTGGCCCTCCCTCTAATCAAAAACAAAAGAGTAACCCCAAAAATGTAAACATACTTACACTGAACCTTAGAAGTATATGTAATAAAATAGCCCCACTACATGCCTGGATTGATCAAAATAAACCTGACATATTAGCCTTTACAGAAACATGGCTACTCCCTGATGTAAAATACTCAGAAATAATACCTCCAAACTTTGCAATAACCAGAAGAGATAGATCTAAAAAAAAAGGAGGGATAGCCCTTCTATATCCCTCTATGGTCAACTTCACATCCTATACCAGTAATATACCCACCTTTTCCAATGTTGAGGTACTAATCTCTTTTTTGAACCTCAACATTTCCGAAAATAATTTGCATAATGGTAATATATATCCCACCAGGTAACAATATACGAGTGTTGGAAAATATTTTATCCTGGACATCCCGAACAACAATAATCTTAGGAGATGTAAATATAGATTGGCAAACCATAGCTTCCATCTCCCCCACAAATAGTATAAATCTGTATGTTTTTTCTCAGCTCATCAATACTCCAACAAGATACAGCAGAGATCTCACATGCCAAACAGCCCTAGACTGGATCCTAGTATCCCATCCTGCCAATTACCCCTCTTCCAGTACACTGTCTGGCTCCTTCAGTGATCATCTGCTAGTTTATTCCCTTAGAACAAACTCCCAACAACTAAGAGTACACACTGTAAAATAAGTTAGGAACTCAACTAATTTTTGTCAGCATAAATTTAACCATCTCCTACATGAAATAAACTAGACACCCCATAAACAACTACCCCTCAAAGATGTTGTACTATACTTTAACAATACCTTCCTTCACATACTTAATACCCTAGTTCCCATTCGTATGAAAAGAATCAAAAATAACTCAGATCCATGTCTCTCAGGAATGTAAACACCTGATGAAGCAAAGGGACCTAGCCTGGATAACCTGGAAACAGAACAAAAATGAACAAAATCATGTTAATTTCAAAACACTATGTAACAAAGAGACAAAACTAATCAACAGAGATAAGAAGTCATATTATTCCCAGCTTCAACTCCAACATAAAATCAACCCCAAAAATTTTTGGCACTCCATGCCTTCTCTACTTAACCCTGGAACAAATAGAGACCACACCCTATCAGCTGATACCCCTCCATCACAAATAGCTGAAAATTTTAACAAGCACATCATAAAATCAATATCAGACCTACTTACTAACACCCCTAATGCTGGAACCCCATCCTTCAAACTATTCAGACACCAACCCCAGACTATCAACTGCTTCTAACCCTGTCATTAATAACCCCACTACTCAACCAAATGTCATACAAACCCCATTCTCACTTCAGCCCATACCCACTGACATCATTAAGAAACTGCTACATAAACTAAAACCCTCCTCTACCTCAGCTGACAACCTCCCCACATACTACCTCAAACTGGCTGCTAATTTAATTGTCTACCCAATCAGTATCCTTATAAATAGGTCTTTATCTAAATCAGAGGTACCTACCTTATGGAAAAAATCTCACATCATCCCCATCCACAAAGAAGGCAACTCTTTTGATCTATCCAATTTCCATCCTATAGCCATCTTGTCACCCATATCCAAAATTCTCAAGAGAGGTATCCATCCACAGGTAGTGCAATATCTATTGCAAAACAATCTTTTAACTAAAACCCAACATGGCTTCCGACCTAGCCACAGCACAGCTACAGTCCTATTATCTTTTACAGACACCATAAATGAGGCCAGAGATGTAGGATGCTATACAGCCTCGGTATTCCTTGATATCTCCAAGGCCTTTGACACAGTGTCTCACCCCTTACTATTAAACACACTGTGTAACTTAGGCTTCTCTCATAACACAGTAAAATTGTTTCAGAGCTACCTCAAGGATCATAAACAACCAGTGAAATGGTCCAATGAACTCTCACCCTTTCTCCACAACCCTACTGGAGTCCCTCAAGGATCCATCCTAGGACCCCTACTCTTCAACATTTTCACAAACAACCTTCACACTGCTTCTCATCCTGGGACCCTCATTCAGTATGCTGATGATTCCACCATAATCTGTACTGCTGAATCCCTACCAGAACTACTTTCAAAAACTCAACAGTCCTTTACTGCAGTCGAATCCTAGCTAAGAAATGCCCAACTCTTTCTTAATCCAAAGAAGACAAAACTAGTACTTTTTCATCCCAAGAACACTTCCCCAGTCACTGATCATTTTAACATCCTTGCATTTGACAACACTGTCATAGAAATAGTGTAGAAAAAAGCAAACTTCTAGGAGTTATCATTGACAATAAACTTTCATTCGACCCCCATATACAGCAAAATATAAAGAAAACTCATCAAAAGCTAGGACTCTTATATAGAAACAAATATTTCTTTACTGCAGCAACCAAAACTACTCTTACAAAAACATTTTTACTTCCCTCCCATCTTTATGGTACCCCTGTCCTAACTAACTTACAAACTTCTACTATAAGCAAGACGGAATAGTGCTACAACAAAGTTAAGTTTGCTACAAGCTCTAAATATCACACACACACCACTGTAAACCACTCCTAGAACTAAACTGGCTTGTACTCCCCAACCAACTTGCCTTTATTCAGCTATCCATATTGCACAACCTTATTTTCAAGCCTACTGCCTGCCCTGCACTAGCCACACTAGTCATACCTTACACACCAAATTGATCCCTATGATCTGAAGACAAAAATATCTTAGCTATCTCAAAACCCACAAGAAAACCAGGTCACTCTCTGTATTCATACTCTGTCTCTATACTTTGGAATTCACTACCTCTAGCTACCAGGTCTATGCCTGGCCTAACCCAGTTCAAAGCTTCTTTAAAAAATCATCTCAAACAGACATGGCTCTGCTCCTGCATAAAGCCTGCCTGATTCTCAGCACTTCCTCTTCTTCCACACTAGCCTTATCCTCCTCTTCTGTCACATTTCAGTCCTTCACAGTCTGCAAGATCCTAAGGCTCTTCTAACTCCTTCTCGGTTTCTATACCATATCCTTAAGGTACTGCTCAGGCTGTATTGCTTCTATTCTTTTTAACTCTCACTATCTTTCTGTATCACTAACTTTCTGTTTACTATTTTCCTAACTGAAACTAACATTCTATTGATTTATTTTTTTGGTCATGTACATAGCGTCAATGTCACACATTGCACTACCTACATACTATTTTTTTTTGACACTACATCATGTATAGTGAGAGTGACTATTATTGTCTATAATGTTTTTAACTCTATAAAATTGTCTAGATGTATAGTATATGTATTGTAACATTGTTCATAGGTTCATAGGTAGGTACTAGGCTATCTGCCCAAAGGCAATTATAAGCCTAGCCAGAATGTGTTGGCTTTTGCCACCCCCTTAGATCAGTTCCCTGTGCCTCTGTCCAGCAGAGCCACTGAAGTGATCCCCAAGGTAAACTTTCTGTTTCCCATTCACTCGTCAAGGTTTCTTTTGAAGAGTGTTGGTGAGGAGCTCTGCCTAATGTAGATTAGGATCTTGTTCCAAAGCATGGGAAGTCCCTGGGACAGGAATCTATCTCTCCAGCATGTCCTATTTATTGTTGTGGTGAGGTTTAGATCCCTAGAGCATTTTCTTTAGGTGGAGCATGTTCATCAATTCTGGGTTGTACATGGCCTTGTATGTCAGGCAGAGATCACTTCTGAGTAGGCGGTAGTATGCAACCGGGTATAGCTGTAATTTCTTCAGTCGAGCTGCATAGGGCATCTGTTTGAGGCCAGTGATCCCCTTGGTGAGGTACTTCTGTGGTCTTTCCAGCTGTTGCAGGTGTCTTGTAAGGTACATCCCAAATGGGGCGTTGTACTCTATGATGGGTCTGATGAGTGATGAGTAGAGGGGCACAATGACCTCTTTTGATCTGGATGCAAACCCTTTTGTGATTAGGTGGGCCACATAAAAGGATTTTCTAACCACTTTGGCAATGTGATTATCAAAGGTGAGATTACTATCTACTTGGGTCCCCAGATCCCTTATTACGTCTTCTTTATTTAGGGAACTACCACCTATGTGGTAGTTTGTGGGTACTTTGTTTTTTCCAAAGGGGATGACTATGCACTTTTTGGCATTTAGCTTGAGGCCATGATTTTTACATCAGGTATCTGTCTCAGTGAGACCTTTTTGAAGGATGTCTGTGTCAGCCAGAGAGTCAATTATAGCCCCTAGTTTGCAGTCGTCGGCGAATTTGGTAGCCATAGTCCTCCTGTGCTTGTCTGTACCTCTGAGAAGTATATGCCGAACAGGAGGGGTCCTAGGACTGAGCCCTGGGGAACGTCTCTTGTAACCGGTTTAGAGTCAGACCTAGCTCCCGCAACTCTCACCATGTGGGTTTTGTCCGTGAGCCAGTTGGCAACCCATCTTGTGATGTAGGGGTTTATGTTCAGGCTGGTGAGCTTGTCTATAATACCAGAATGGGGAATGGTGTCGAAGGCCTTTGCGAGATCTAGGTAGGCTGTGTGTACCACCTTTCCCTCATCTATAGCCTTGGTAACTGTCACAAAGAAGTCCACCAGGTTTAGGAGGCATGATCTGCCCTTAACAAAGCCGAACTGGGTAGGGTCCAGTGTTTGGAGGTTCTCAATGTCTCTGTTAATGAATTCCATGATGATGCACTCCATAGCCTTGCAGACCAAGCTTGTCAGGCTTATAGGGCGATAGTTCTTGGGGTCTGTTGTGGCTCTACCTTTGTGGAGCGGAATAACCGTTGCTGTGCACCACTCTATGGGTACGTAGCCTGTGGAGAGGCTGTGTTTGAACAGTGTGTAACATAGTTTGTCCTTTCAGCTTATTTTGTATAGTAGTTCTAATGTGATCTGTACGTATTGGATTTTACTATATTCTTTATTGTACTGTATGCGGAGCTTTTCTCCCCGGACCTCTGCTGAAAATGGGTTCTGTAGACCCCATCAGGCCACCCTGGTAAACAAATGTCAAATAAATAAATAAGTAAATAAATCTACTATAATAGCGTATGGATAACCAGAAAAAAATTGCTCCATCACATGCTGGAAGACTTCACTGGCAGAATGTATCCCAAATGGCATTCTTAAAAAGGCTGTACCTGCCAAAAGGAGTACTGAAAGTAGTTAGCAATGAAGATTTTTGGTCAAGCAAAATTTGCCAAAATGTGCTCTTTACATCCAAGACAGAAAAAACAGTGGCATTTGGCATAAAAGCAGCGACTTCTTTAACTGTACGCATTGGATGATGAGGTATTTTCAGTGCTTTGTTCAAATCTCGTGGATCAATACATATTCTGATATCATCTGAACTTTTCTTATGAGCTATGACCATGGAAGATACCCATTCAGTTGATTCATCAACTGGACAAATCACACCTTGCTGGACCATTTTATCTAGCTCAGCTTTGACTCTGTTCTGCATAGCTGCTGGAACTTTCTGGGCTGGCCTGATAACTGGACTGATTTCTGGGTCTAATTTCATGGAGTACGCAACTGGTAGTTTGCCTAGTTTGTCTTCGAAAAGATCAGCATAGGTACAAAAAATAGACTGGACAAAATTAGAACAGTGGTCTTTATAAGCTAACATGATGAATTTGCTTATTAAATGAAAGCAGTCTCATTTTCAAACTGCCTTTGAGGCCTAATAATGACTGTATGTGCCTTTTGACCGCATAAAATTGCAAGTCATAGCTGTTCCCAGCAGAGTAACATTAGAGCCCTACTGAACCTTCAGTTTGAATTTCTTCTGTAGTGTGACTCACACTTAGATGATCAGCATACTTTTCTTTTCATACTTAATCCATTTGTACCCATGCAGTAACAGAAATCCAATTCAAAAAGATAGTTATGGGTCTGACAGGATTTTACATAAGGTGGCAAAAGTCAATTGTAAGGCCATTTCCAGAATATTAGTTTTGCTTTGCAGCCAGACTAGGATACTGAAAGACATTCTGTTGCATCAAGGAATCACTCTTATGGGCATAACTACACTCTAACGAGGTTGTTTTTATTGAGCAACTTTTGTTTGACTTTGTTTAATAGTATCTTTTTCAAAGCTTGATAATATGTATGGAGTAGTTCTATAGAGTACTGTAGTTTTTTATTTTCTTTTTTAATTCTTTCCCACTGTAGTGCAACCATCAGGCTGGTAAATATAAATCAAGGGCTTGTGAGGTTTCCCCACATGGGGGTACAGGGTGCTTGTACCTCTAAAAAAGAAAAAAATAAATGAAATTCTTGTGAGTATGTTTGTTTGTGTGTACATGTGCCTGTGTGTGTGTGTGTGTGTGTGTGTGTGTGTGTGTGTGTGTGTGTGTGTGTGTGTGTGTATGATTTTTGAGGTACATTTCTTCATACTGAAATGCTGCTATGTCACTACTGATACAGAACATATCATTGAAATTATGATTTACTGGAGGATAACTACATGGGACATAGAGAAACCACTTTTATGTTCTGATTTATGACAGATTTAGACCAGACTTTACAGATAAAACTGTTAAGAACTTTAAACACACCATTGCCACACAGATGGATTAGTGGAATGATTTAACTGGACTCTAAAGCCAATATTGTATAAGGTCACTAAACAAGATGGAAACACCTGATTCTGGCTGCAACCTCTTATTCTGTCTGCCATAAATGGAGTACTGCAGTCTTCCCTGGGACTGTCTTTCTTTGAATATTATATGAGTACCCCTCCGGTGACTTTTGGTCATAGTAAAAAAAACCTTGAAAGTGTAGATGCCGTAAAGCAACATGATGGAGAATGTGGCCCAAATAGTGGTAGAAGAATCATGCAGTTTCATCCCCAAGACTTGATGATTAGCACTTTTATACTGATGGTGGAGTACAAGTGCCATTACCTCTGGAGTTAAAAAAGCGTGATTGTGTTCAACAGTAAGGTAGTCCAACAAGGTAAATTAAAACAACGACAAATTGCTAATGTGGCAGGGAAAGTATGATGGTCACTTGTAATATGGACCTTGTTGTTGGTCCTTAGGAAATCGCAATGCTTTCAGCAGAGATAGGAGAGTATATTATTTTCTTTTACCATGAAGGACTATTGTGATAAGTCATTAAATTAAGGAAGAGCTGGGCCAAAATAAAATGGAGCTTCAGCCACTCAGGAACTGCTGAGGCATCATGATAAAATGTTGCTATAGTGATAAAAAAGAAAAGAGAGGTGATGGTTCTAGGGACTGTAAAAGCAAGAGCCCCCAGTCTGTAGAGTAACTTTAATTGTACTGGTGCCAAGTTATTTAGATCTATATGCTTTTGCAATGCTTTTTAGGCAACTGAGCTCTATTTCCCAATTAAATGTCTATTTCATGTTACTGACAGGCACAAAATGAGAAGCAAGGTTCTACTAGGTACTGTATGACCCATAACTGAGCAAACAGGTACTGGTAAGTAAAAACCACTGAGACAGAAGAGAATTATATGGTATTTTCCATGCTGGATGGACTCTTAAAATACACATTCCTCCAGTTTGCAATGCACAGAATCCCTGCAGAATTAAAATGGTAGATGGACTAACATTGTATAGCTGAATACCTAAATGAAGGAGTTATTGACATTTGGAATGGGGCATCTCATTTATACAAGGTACAGGAAATACTCCACTCACTTAAGACAATAAAGGAAAAAGATCATTAGAACATATAGTAAAAAATAAAGACCTACAAATCAATGCCAACATCAAAAGGTTTTCCAAGATACTAAAAAATACCATCAGGAAAAACAAAGGCTGCCCATGAACTTAGGTTGGCATTGGAAGCAAGGAGTAATTACTCCAGTCCAGAGGATATCACAAATATAACGGCATTCAAATTTGATATAAATTTCACCCCATATACAGCTATATCAAATCCACGTATACCTAAGTAACTCAAAATCTCTATTATCACAAAAGAACACTTGTTAAAAGTACTCTACAAAACAAATACATCCTGTATGGGACTAGATAGCATTTCAGGATACCTCCTGAACAGCACTGAACATGCGCTAGTGGACCCACACCTCCAAATATTCAGTCTGACCTTAGCCACCAGCTTTGACCCCAAGGTTTGGCTCACAGCACTTGTGATGCCACTTCACGTGTGTGGCCTTACCACAGACTCCAGGAGTTACAGACCCCTTAAGGGGGACAAGTCTCATCTGCAAGGTGATGGAATGTGTCATAACTGACCAGATAAAGAATGATATAAAAAAGTGTTTTATAAGGCTTGACAACCAACTGTGTGGCTTTGTTAAGGGTAGATCCTGTCTAATGAATCTGGTTAATTTTTTGAGGGAGTAACACAAGCCAAGGACATGCTGTCCATACAATGTACCTTGACCTTGCCAAAACATTTGATATCATACTACATGCCACTCTTATCCAGGAAGGATATCTGGTGTAAAATTTTTGCCAGATCAAATATGTGGACAATACAAGACAATACTAGATCAGTCTAGGCCCAGGTTAACAATGACCGCCTCCAGTACTGTTAGCCAACTGGGTGCTGGTGGAAATTGGGCTACTGTTGGCTGAAGGAGAAAGAGAAGAAGAAGAAGAAGAAGAAGAGAGGGAAGGCATGTCCAGAGGAAGGCAGAGAGGAAGAAAGTTAGGAATGTGGAAGTGAGGGTAGAAACTCTGAATGTTGGCAGTATGACTCTTAAAGGCAGCAAGCTAGCTGATATGATAGAGGGAAGGAAGGTTGACATACTGTGCATGGAAGAGACCAGATGGAAGGGGAGTAAGGCCAGGTGTATTGGAGGTGGGTTAAAATTGTTCTATCATGGTGTGGATTGGAGGAGAAATGGGGTAAGGGTTATCTTGAAGGAACAGTATGTCAAATGTTTTGGAGGTGAAAAGAGTGTCAGATAGAATGATGTTTATGAAGCTGGAAATTGATGGTGTGATGATGAATATTGTCAATGCATATGCACTGCAAGTTGGGTGTGTGATGGATGAGGAAGAAAAATTTTGGAGTGTGTTGCATGATGTGATGTGAGAGAGTGGTGGTGGGAGTGGATTTCAATGGGCGTGCTGGTGAAGGGAGCAGAGGGGATGTGGAGGTGATGGGTAGGAGAGGAATGCAGAAAGTCATACGGTAGTGGATTTTGTGAAAAAGATGGACATTGCTGTGGTGAATATGTATTTCAAGAAGAGGGAGGAGCATAGGGTGACATACAAGAGTGGAGGAAAGTGCACACAGGTGGATTATATCCTATGCAGGAGGGCCAGTCTGAAGGAGATTGGAGACTGCAAAGTTGTGACAGGGGACAGTGTAGTTAGGCAGCATAGGATGATAATCTGTAGGATGACATTGGCAATCAAGAAGAAGAAGAGGATAGTGAGGGCAGTTTCAAGGGTCAAATGGTATAAGTTGAAAAAGGATAACTGTAAGGTGGAGTTCAGGGAAGATTTAAGACAGGCACTGGGTGGCAGTGAAGATTTACCAGATAGCTGGGCAGCCATAGCAGAGGTGGTAAGAGAGGCAGCTAGGAAGGTGCTTGCTGTGACATCTGGACAGAGGAAGGAGGACAATGAGACCTGGTGGTGGGGTGAGGAAGTACAGGAGAGTATACAGAGGAAGAGACTGGCGAAGACGTGGGATTGTCAGAGAGATGAAGAAAGTAGACAGGAGTACAAGGAGATGAGGCATATGGTGAAGAGAGAGAGAGAGGTGGTGAAGGCTAAGAATAAGGCATATGGTGAGTTGTATGGAAGGTTGGACACTAAAGAGGGAGAAAAGGACCTGTACCAATTGGCTAGACAGAGGGACTGAGCTGGGAAAGATGTGCAGCAGGATAGGGTAATAAAAGATAGCAAGGGAAATGTACTCATAATTGAGGGGAATGTGTTGAGCAGATGGAAAGAGTACTTTGAGGGGCTGATGAATGAAGAGAATGAGAGAGAGAGAGAGAGAGAGAGAGAGAGATAGTAGATTGGATGATGTGGGGATAGTGAATCAGGAAGTGCAGTGGATTAGCAAGGAGGAAGCAATGGCAGCTATGAAGCGAATGAAGAATGGAAAGGCTGTTGGTCCAAATGACATACCTGTGGAAGCATGGAGGTGTTTAGGTGAAATGGCAGTGGGTTTTTTAACCAGCTTGTTTAACAAAATCTTGGAAAGAGAAAGGATGCCTGAGGAGTGGGGAAGAAGTGTATTGGTACCAATTTTTAAGAATAAGGGTGATGTGCAGAGCTGTAGTAACTACAGATGGATAAAATTGATCAGCCCACAGCATGAAGTTATTGGAAAGAGTAGTAGAAGCTAGGTTAAGAAGGGAGATGATGATTAGTGATCAGCGGTATGGTTTCATTCAGGAAAGAGCACTACAGATAAAATGTTTGCTCTGAGGGTGTTGGTGGAGAAGTACAGGGAAGGTCAGAACTAGATGTATTGTGTCTTTGTGGACTTAGAAAACGCATATGGCAGGGTGTCTAGAGAGGAGTTGTGGTATTGTATGAGGATGCTGGGAGTGGCACAGAAGTATGTAAGAGTGTTACAGGATATGTACAAGGGTAGTGTGACAGCGGTGAGATCTGCAGTAGGAGTGATGGATGCATTCAAGGCGGAGTTGGAATTACATCAAGGATCAGCTCTCAGCCCTTTCTTATTTGCAATGGTGATGGACAGGTTGACAGATGAGATCAGACAGGAGTCCCCATGGACTATGATGTTTGCGGATAACATTGTGATTTGTAGTGAGAGTAGGGAAAAGGTTGAGGAGACCCTGGAGAGGTGGAGATATGCTCTAGAGAGGTGAGGAATGAAGGTCAGCAGGACTAAGACAGAATATATGTGTGTGAATGAGAGGGAGGACAGAGGAATGGTGAGGATGCAGGGAGTAGAGCTGGTGAAGGTGGATGAGTTTAAATACTTGGGATCAACAGTTCAGAGTAATGGTGAGTGTGGAAGAAAGGTTAAGAAGAGAATGTAAGCAGGTTGGAGTGGGTGGAGAAGAGTGTCAGGAGTGATTTGTGACAGACAGGTACCAGTAAGAGTGAAAGGGAAGGTCTACAAGATGGTAGTGAGACCAGCTATGTTATATAGGTTGGAGACAGTAGCAGTGATGAAAAGACAGAAGTCAGAGCTGGAGGTGGCAGAGTTAAAGATATTAAGATTTGCATTGGATGTGATGAGAATGGACAGGATTAGAAATTAGTATATTAGAGGGTCAGCTCAGGTTGGACTATTTGCAGACAAAGCCAGAGAGGCAAGAATGCATTGGTTTGGAGATGTGCTGAGGAGGGATGCTAGGTATATTGGGAGAAGGATGCTAGGGGTGGAGATGCCAGGTAAAAGGAAAAGAGGAAGGTCTAAGATAAGGTTTATGGATGTGGTGAGAGAGGATATGCAGGTGGTTGGTGTGACAGAGCAAGATGCAGAGGACAAGAAGACATGGAAACAGATGATCTGCTGTGATGACCCCTAACACGAACAGCCAAAAGAAGAAGAAGAAGTTGATGAATAACTAATTGGCTGTGGGACAGAATTTGAGGGTGGCAGGTACATCTTCAGAGACCATGAAGGTAATCGGTGGGTAGCACATAGATTCATGCTAGGATCTCTGCTATTTGGCTTATGCTTCTCTAATTTCCAAATCAAAAGTGGGGAAAAGGGATTAACCATGTTTACAGATGATTGCAAACTGGATGTTATACTTGAATCCTTTTCTGATATGCAGAAATTACAAAGTGAAGTTACACATGTTAATAGCTGATGTTCTGAAAATGAGCTAAGACTAAATGCTAAAAAATACAATACCGTTGCGTTTGATAAAGAAACTCTCCATGCAGCTCATTGTATAGAAAGCACTCCACTCTAAAATGAAGATGTTGTGAGATCTTCTTAGATCATCATGCTGCAAAAGGAGTCAAGAAATCCTGCTGTCTGGCATAGCGGATCACAAAGAGTATTTCCCCTAGATCCAGAGAAGTCTTTAACCCTCTTTATTCTGCACTAATCATGTCCATAATCAAATACAATGCCCCCTTTGGATGGATCTTACTAAACATATCAAGCAGTTGGGGAGACCCCAAAGGTTAGTGATAAAAAAGATCATGGGCCTAAAGAACCTGCACTACCAAAAGAGACTGGAGACTTGCCTCCATATTCAGTATCTTATATACTTCTTAGGAGTAATCTGTGCCTTCTCTTCTGGGTCATTCAGGATCGGGCAGTAAATCATTTCTCCACAAATCAGACAGTCCAATGAACACTAGGACCAAAGATCTGAAATTGCTTCACCAAATAAACACATCACAGTGGGCAGACAGATTTGTCACTCAATGACTACCCCTTTCTTTATCAAACTTCCTGTCCAGAACAAGCAATACGACATGCTATCTTCTTTTAAGAAAGAATTAGACAACTGGATGGATATTCATAAATTCACCCACAGTATGACTGCCCTATTGCTCCTTGAAAAAGGAAGAAAGGTCTAAGGGTAGGTACTGGCAAGGTATAAATGGCCACATGGCCCAGATGTCTTGTCCATTCTATGATTCTGTGGGGTCTATATCAGGAACTTGAGTGTTCAGCTTTATGCCATTTTGAGTTCCTGATATAGACCCAGTTCTATGATTCTATGACTCCATTGAAATATGTCACTGGCTTGAAAGAAGCCCAGTATTTCCGCAGCAATGTAAATAGAGCACATGTTAAACTATAAATGGAAGAGTGGAAGGCAATTCAAGGCCATCTTCTGGAAATAATCAAAATGCTAGTCTGACCATTTTTAGGATTGCACATGTACTGCTAATGGTTTATACCCCATTTTGTCACCCTGGCCATTACTGCTACTACCTGGGTAGTGTCCTGTGCTTGGCTGTAAGAAGTAGACCAAGAAGACAGACTGGGAACTTTACTTTGTTAAAAGTGGCCCTTTATTCACAAATAGTGCTGGTCACGCTAAATTTCAAGCATGAATTCATTACCTATACAGGCAGCTTAGATATTGGTCTTTGAACATAATGTCACATATTTTTGGAATAAGAAACAACCTGTCTAATTTGTAAGTTTTCTGATGTGAAGATGCAATGCTGTGTCATTGGAATGGACTGCTTGGCCATTAGGTGGGCATTGGAAGTCATTTGTTACTTCTTCCTAGGTTAGACCTTCTAATACATTATTAATATGCTCTTCTGTAATGGCTTAGTAGGCATCAAGTTACAAACTCACATATTTCTGGCTGACTTTTGGCTTTGCAGCCATTGCATACACTCTTGCACTGTGTATGCTGCACTGAGCTAGACATTGGCAACACTGATGCCTACCCCTGTTTCTCTGTGCTGGCATCTTCAGTAACTCACTCCCTGGGTTCTGAGCTCAGGAAACAGATATGAAGTGTGTATTTGGGGGGAGGGGTTGATACTGAAAAATTTGGTCTGGCCCAAGCCCACAATAGGTTAATGGAAGAAAGATGCCTTACCTAGGAGCTGGTTTGGAACACTTGAACCTGTTTTAATCTGAACACAGGCAGTTAAACAAACTTTAGACCCATAGCTATTCTCTGCCCTCCATCAGAAATCCTCACAAAATCCTAGAAAAATGTATACACACACAGCTGTTCAAATTTCTGATTCAAGAAAACCTTCTGACACCTACCCAACATGGTTTCTTTCCAAACCATAATACTACTGCAGCCCTTTTATCTTTCACTCATACAATAGTTGAAGCCCATGATAATAACAAACATATCTCAAGTCTATTCTTTGACCTGTCAAAAGCCTTTGACATGGTATCCCATTCTAAAACTCCTAACCATATTACCCAACCTAAATATCTCAGCTTCCACTATGAAATGGTTCTCTAGCTATCTCTCAAACAGACTGCAGTCTGTCAGATAGTAGTCCTCCTGATCCCCCTTCCTACCCATCCATACAGGTCCCTGGTCCACCCTGGGACCCCTTCTTTCCAACATCTTTACTAATGACATCTATAAATCTTGTTATCACTCAACTCTTATTCAGTATGCTGATGATTCTACACTCATCTCCTCTTCTGAAAGCATCTCTCAACTTCACACACTTACCCAAAATTCTTTTCTCTCTGTAGAAAGATAGCTCACTGAAAATCAGCTTGTTTTAAATCCTAAAAAGACTAAACTTTTACTCATTCTCCCAAAATCATTATCACATCTCAAACCCACCTTTACCATCTAATCCTTAAATAAAAGCATCATTAATGTAAAATTCCATACAAAGCTACTTGGAATGATATGATCAATTAAAATTTGACCTCCATGTCCAATAATCTATTAAAAAAAAAAAAACTGGCCCCAGGATTCAATACACTCTGTGTAGAGCTTACATGGACTATATCAATGTACACAGTCATGAAGTTTGTTCAGCAGTGCACAATGTATATTCATGGTCTGTATCATCCTAGTTGCATTGGCTCTCAAAACCTTGTATAATAACAAGGCTAAGCAATGTTAAGGGGCAGTAGTACAAGTTAATATATTTGACATTATAGTGCACCGTTGTAAAAGTTTTGCTGGCACCCAATTTTGGATCCAATACCATTGAGGCCTTCACAACAATGCAGTAACCTGTCAAGCCGCAGAGTCACTTAATGAGCAACTGTATTCTAAGCAATAAATATGACTTGTTATACATTCCCAATTAAGGGCATTTGGGCAATGCTGCACATAGTGCAGCATAGCTTGGTAACTCTGAGAAAATATTAACTCAATATTACGCAGTTGCCTTGTAAAACACATGTGGGAGCATGTGTAGAGCATTAAACTGAAGTGCAGATGGCTGAGGTTCTAATCCAAGGCATGCATACTTTATCTCTACTATTGTGAAATTACAGCTGACACAAAAAGTGGGACTGCACTTTTTGGAACTTAATTTCATATAGATTTACAAAAGGTGCACATTGATTAGCATCGCACAAACCAATTTAGTTGTTTTCAACATCTGTGTGTGCTGCTAAGAGGCATGCACCTTTCCAAATGGATTTAAATTTTTACAGTGTTCACTCTTGGTAAGTGGTACTGGCAGGAAACACATGCTGTTTCACGTGTAATGGTTTATGGCCTGTTACAAAGTAACACTTAGAATCTTCACGCTGCTGCCTCAGTCATATCTTCTCCATTTATTGTAACTTATGTATTGTTTATGGCCTGGTGCATACCACGCAGCAATGTCCAGAACTGATTACACATATAAAATTTAACATACAGGGCCACATAGCAAGTTGAGTATCAACTATATTCTACTATACCCAACAGGAACTGTTAATTGGTATGTACCTATGCTTACATATACACCTGTTTTTTCATTAACACCAATGTGGGGTGTGGTCATGGTTTAACTCATTAAAACATGGTCGCACTTCACATTTTTGGTCCAAATGGTACCAGGTTTGAAATGGCATCATGTAATTCCTGCATTTGTTTCTTTGCATAAGTGTGGGCATTTTTACAGCAACATATTTTCTAGCATTTAAGCATTTGTGAGCAATGCACATTATCAACTGGAAATATTACAAAATAAGTAAATCAGCTTCTGTATGCCATTGAAGTCTGATGCAGCCAATCATGCACCATCATGCAATAATTCTTTAAAGAAAAGAAATGGGGAAGATAGGACAGTGGCAAAATGGGGAGAAAGCAGGGAGAAAAGCAAAGTGAAAGGAAGGTAGGAATGTGTAGGACGGGTGTAGGCAAAAGTCATAGCTATCCATGTCTTCAACAGTAACAACTAGGCATATGCACACATTTTTAGCTGTATTTTGGCTGTCTCCTCCAGAATAAGGGGTGACAATAACATAATTTTATTGTAAAGGCAATTGGACCAAATTAGGTGTGTCAAGTAGACACATCTGTGAAATGGAGAGCTATGTATGGACGATTTTTTTTAGGGACAGGTCCCCACTTTTTTAAAGGAAAAAGTGGAATGTTGGGAAAGGGACATAGGCAAGTTTGGGGGAGGCAAGATGGGAGGGTGCAGAAGCATTTGCAGGCAGACAAGACATACAAAACAAGGACAGGGTCAGTGAAGGACACAAGAGGGGCGTGAACACCTTGGTTGGGGTGGGGGGTTGGAAATCACAAGCCTATGGAAGTCATGTTCAGTGACAGTGAAAAGCAAGTCACCACCTAATGGGCTGTCATAACTGTCTCCTCATTGTGCCAATGGCTACTGTGTATAACATCTGCATCTCCTTGTGTTATTAAGTATGATGATAGAGAGCAGTGTCTCTACTCAGCCTAGATGTGCACCAATTGTGTGACACACGATTGTACACACCAAACCTGGCAGTTCAGCTTGAGTGACAAGATCATCCCCCCTGACTCTGCTCCCAGAGGGAACCACACACCTATTATCTGGGGGAGAACTATCTGAGGATGCAGGTAGGGCAGGGGCTGCAGGGAGGGGTGCCGCCAAGCTGCAGCCTAGAAGTATTGGGCCTTGGCTCTGTAGCCAGTGGAGGGAGTGTAGGTGTTCCAGGAGGAACTCCCCTACCCTGCAGTGCTCTAGTAATAAGAAATAAAAGTGTGACACCATTACAAAGGACAGGATTCTGTGGTAGTAGAACCTTAGACCTTAGCTATGACAGTCCTACACTTACAGTTGTTCCTACAACAAGAATGAAAATTCAGATGTCTAGAATTTATTGCATTGTTAGCTATTACAAGGACACATTACAAAAAAAAGCAAGGTTGCAATATTTGTATTCGAAGCCAGGGCCATCTGAACTTAAAAGTGACACTTTACTCCTTGCACCACAAGAGAAGTTACATAGCCTTTCACTACATTTGTATTCATTGTAAGGTTCATACATGCTCAATATGTGAAAATAAATTGATAACAAGCAGAAAAAAAAAACAATTTATGATATATACAGTCCAATTTGTTAGTACACAGGGAATATGCCTACATAGGTGTGCAATCCAGATCAACATGCAATGTAGATTCAGATGAATGCATGGGTGCCATCAAGTGGTTGTTTTCACATACACCACTGTAACAAGCAGTAACAGTCATTCACCACACAAGCAACTTCAATGGGGAATATACATTTATTTTGAAATAGCACATGTTAGATGTACACACAGTTAAATGTTAAATACTTCAATTACTCCTTACACAGGCTGTTATGATTTGTGTTTTCAAATATACAACACTGTCCTAACATGCTGTGGTCCTTGGTCAATCAGCAATCATTTGACCACTACTGGTGGTACTGAGCACATGTTGACACAATTCTATATTATTGCCTTTTCACTGTTTATGGATATTAAGTGGGAATATGTTATGCAGTTGGCAAATAATTAAAGTCATGTTGTCTAACATAAACAAGCATTGACTGTTATTTTGTGGGTAGGGAGCAAAGGTATCTACCCCTTTTTAATTTCTCCACATCTTTTGGGTTTCTAATATCATGACATGAATGGACTCCATTCCTAAGTCAAAGTATGATTAAAGTTCATGAAATTAGTATTGTTTCACTCTTTGATGTCAGCCAAAGGTGGTCTTTGCAGCACATGTAATGTGGCCAGTAATGACTCCTTCTGCAGTTCATACGGAGTTACATGTATTGGTAGAATATCTAAATATGATTGTAGACTCTTTTTTATAAGACATGTTTCTCCTATTACTATTGGAACTATCTGAGTACCTTTCTTCCACATTGCTCTCATTTCTGCTTGCAAATCCTGATAGTTTATGACTTTGTGTCTGTACGCAGGACACTGTAGTCACTGGGTGTGGTGATTTCAGTGATCAATGCTACTTTTGTCTTCTTTTCTTGGACTACTATATCCAGTTTTCTAGCATCTATCTTTTGAACTGTTGCTAATGGGGGATCCCATGTGATATAAACATCATTTTCTATGATGCTTTGTGGCTCTCAAAAATTTCTATGATGCTTTGTGGCTCATGTTTCCAGTGTTTTTCAGCCACCTCAATACAATAATGTCTACACAATCCCTAGTGCAACACTCTTGCCACATTATTATGCCTTTCCATATACAGTCCTTCTGCCATTAGTATGTCACAACCAGCAACAATGTGTACGACTGTTTCCAATACAGTTTTACAAAACCTAAATTTGACTGTTTCTCCCACATGTTCAATGCACTTTGTAAACCAGCGTGTGTGTAGCCCACTGTCTTGGGCAGCTAATATTAACCTTTGATCTCTTGGTTTAAAGTCACTGCTCCTTAACCATTCATGCGTTCATTCCTGATCAACATGAGGTTCTTCTAGAAATTTTCTATACTTGCAGCTATATTTATGATTTTTCCACATTTCTTGCCTTCTCATCTGGTCCTTCACTTTATATTCTTTCTTTTGTTTTTTGGCACATTGACTTGCTATGTGATTTTTATCTACTTCTGGTTTCATTTCCATTCCTGCTTGATGACGATATGCTTCTGCTAGATTAAGCAGGAAGTCATCTTAGATTTATTCTCCTCATGTTTCAAAACCTTCACTACATTTGGGTCTTGTGAGGTCAGCAGATATGTGTGGAGTCCCACAATTGCAGATCTGTACATATAATCAATTTCAAGGAGGCCCATCCCTCCTTCAGAATGGAGAGTATATAATCTTGGTATGCACTGATCTTTATAGATTATTTGGTAAACATGAAGCATCCTTCTTGTTTTAATATCTAATCTATCCAACACATTTTGGGGCCAATCAGTCACTCCAAAACTGTAAGTTAGGACAGGAAGAGCAAATTGGTTTATAGCTTGGAAATTGTTGCTAGATGCCAATGCTGTGTTCAGGATTAATTTAAGTCTTCTAAAGTACTCCTTACTAATTTTTATTCGCATTTGTTCATGTTTTATTGCTGATCCACCTACCTATACATGAGCCTGTGAGATATTCCCCAGAGCACACATCTGGAGATGGGGTACATAGAGTTTTTTTCAGCACACGTGCTAGATGATACACATGCTGTTCACCATGGCTTGGTAGTTTGAGTTGTACACCTCATGGTTAATGTAAACCTATCCTGCTCCCCATTTCCTTTGTTATGTGTACATGGTTCCAGTGTAAGGCATATATTGATTTAGGATAATGCAATACATGATACAATTGTAGAGTTGCTCTGAATACATACTCAGAAATAATGTTTACATTTGCCATGGTGTAGGATACCACGCAGTGACATTTTGAAGATTGTAGATGGTGATGTCTGTAACACACCAAGCATGCCCCCTGCTACTCTGTGAAATGTCCCAGTAACTACAAATAGCATTTAAATACATACCTTACTTTCCACTGGGATGGTTTTCTGCATTCATCTCTGTCTGAGCCAGTGCTGACAGAGGTAGCTTGGTTCCTCAAGTGTCTATGTGCCCTAGAAACTTTTCACCTTCTCTGTGTATGGCTATTGCCAGCAGCAACAGTGTCTTCATCCTGTATTACAAGACAGATGAATTCAAAAAGCAGCAGGTAATAACAATCTATTTGTGCCTACTTTGTGTCAGTACTCTAGTATTTTCTGAATCCACAAAAAAAAAGGAAATGGAGAAAACAAGAATGTTTTTGTATCTTGTGGACAATCTGCACAGGATCGGTTGATTACCATGCAATTCAGCTGTGTATGCTGTAATTAGCATCGCTGAAGCACAGAGTAGGACATATTGCAATCGATTATTGATGTACTCCATTATAAAAAGGCAAATGAATAGCTGGGTAAATTGATGTGGATGAGAGTTAGTATGTGATTGTAAATGAGATACATATTTCTTTGGATTCATTATATTGCAACAGAGGAGTATTGTACTTCATCAGGTATGCATTAATCTTGTAACCTAAATAATGCATATGCTGGTATGTAGATAACAATAAAAGTGAAGTAAATCTGCATACATTTGTTAGAAACATGCTCATTACATGACCTTCTTTACCAGCAATGTGAGATACAGAGGAAGCAGGGTAGGCATAAAGTTTAATGTAGTGTGGGAACTATGTACACATGTTCCATGGAAAGATCCTTTGATAGTACTTTTAACATGTCCCCATTGTTTGTTTAACAACATTGTTCCTGACCCTGGTATTTATTTTGTTTTGGGAGCTGGAGGGAGAGATGAAGTCCTGCTATGGAACAAACTAGAGTAGAATGTTATGTTGGGAGGGGGACATAGTTCAGTATCTGTTAAGGCAGAATAAATAATATTCTGCTCTTGTTACTCTCTTAGTTTTGCAACCACCCTTGTTATTTACTGAACAATGTTTAATCTTTACAGTTTAATCCATTTTTGAGTATTGGGAGCCTTCCTTTACTGCATTATCTGCACAACAATTTGCACTTATGTGATCCTTAAATGTGTTATCATTATTTTGTCTTTCAGTTAATGATATGCCCCTGAAAAGTAGACCCCCATTCTCTGAGGCTGAAAATGATTACACATGTGCTCAAACAACACCATGAGGTCCTGCTGTCAAGAGGGAGGGCAAGAATGGCTGAGCGTGTGGCACTCTGGGATGACCCTGTGCGAAATATCAACAGGGTGGGCCAGCAAAGTCATACATATGAGCAGATGTGCCACAGAGCTACTGATATGATCCATGCAGCCAGGAGGCATGCAGATGAAGTGGCACATGATCGTGATGTCACCAGTGGTGGGGCTGCAGCAGAAGCACCCCTCAGCACCATTAATGAATTCCTGGCAAATATTGCCACTCAGAAAAGTTCCCAGCAGTCCAACAGCCAATATGCCCTTGACATGGGTGCCACTCCTGCTACTCAAGAGGAGCATCCAGGTAGGTTGTGTTAGATCATTAGTAGAATACGTTTGCAGTCAGTCTGTAATACTGTATATATTTTTAATCTGTGGCAGGTTGCTTTTTAAGATAAGCTGCAGTGTTCCGGTTCTTTAACTGCCACAGTGGGGTTCCTGGCACACATCTCCACACAGGTCAGCTCCCAGTAATCCTTTACTATTGAAATTTTGTAGTGCCTGTGATCGAATGACATGTGTTCGAAAGGCACTTTTTAAAAGGGTACAATGCTGGATCAGACTACTATGAATGCACAATACAAAATATGCAGTGTAATTCAATAGTCTGAGTTTGGTATTGTAAGTCGAGATTGCTGTACAGTGAGAAACAAGGAATTTACCCATTTCCTCACTGTAAAGCAATCTTGGAGTTGGTATATATAATTTGCAGGGGATGTGGGGGATACAGGGGGCAAGCCTCCCTGCAAAATAGTATAATCCATGTGCTGTTGACTTAGCAGTCTAACAGTGCGTTACACTGCATAGCTTAGGTGACTGATGTCACCTACTGCTATGTCGAATACATTGAAATATGGGTGTTTGTGTAGTCAGTTTCGACATGTATGCCTGATCAACTTTACGGATTTCCACATTTCAGGTCAGCATTTTAATCAGCCAATAATTGCATTTTCAAAATTTCAGTAGTAAACCTATTCCAACATATCTGCTATACTGTCTTCTCAGGCCTGCTATATGTATTTCAATACTGTTTGTACTGCTACCACTACAGAGTTTTTTTTCTGAATGTCAAGGATTGGTAATCATCTTCCAGGCCTGTATTTAAGATCATCGTAATTGAATGGCTTATTACTGTGAAGTCAGTAATGATAGCAAACATTAAATAATATAACACAGATCTTGCATTCAAACAGCATACCCTTCAGATATGCCATGGTGAACCAAAACATTTTATTCCATCAGCTATATAAGTTTGTAGGAGCATATTATGTGATATTTGTTCATATTCTTTACCCGTCGTACAACTACTATTTATGGCTTTGTCCACACTTCTTACTGTAAGGGGTTGATAGGTTTAAATATTTGTGATAGTGACAGCAGTGTAAATTGCAGCATAGTAGTGCAGGTATTAATGTCATCCTGTTTATGTTTACAGAACATGGAAGTAGTTCTGTGTCCCTCCGCCACCTAATGTCAGTATTTCATCAGAGTCTGATGATGATGGTGGCCAAAGTAAGGCAGTTTCAGAGGTTGAATGTGACACAGAAGTTGGCATCCAAACCCCACAATCAGGATCCCCAGACACAGCCAGTATGCCTATGCACCACTCCACTAAGGCCACAATATTGGACAGTTGGAGTGAAAGGACATAGACCAGGGAAGTGTGGCTACCATGGCTTCAGTGCCTGCTGACACTGTCCATAACCAAACTGTTAGCAACATAGCACACAGGTGGATTGGCAGGGGTGCTTGTCAGGCCTGCTGTCCCTCTACCACCTGGTGCAGGTGTGTCTTCATGTGTCACTCGATGTATGTTTAGGGCCATAATGGAGGCACAGGCACATTCAGAACATCACTCCAGGAGAATGCTCAGTGTTTTAGATGCGGCACAGTCTGACATCCATGATTACCTCCACCATGCTGTTGATGCACTAGATCAGTTCAATGACACATATGAATTTAATGTGTCTGTGAGGGAGAGCAGAGCATCTGTCATAGAATGCACATTTTCTGTGCTGAAATGTCAGATGGAAGGGAAACGTCGAACTTGTGGGTGTAGGTCAGCAACTACATCTGATGAGAGCCAATGGGGCCATGCCCAATCAATCTCCTTGTAGTGGCAGTACATCCGCTGCTCCATTAGATAGTGTGTTGTCCACACACAGACACAGCAGGCCATGAGATCATGGTCCTGGCCATTCCTGTAAAGGGAGGATGTCCAGCAGACATCAGTCACCCTCAGGTAGTAGCACACATCTGACCTTGGACATGGAAGTGCCAGTGCTACTCCTGGCAGAGCCAGTTCTCATGGTCAGGGACAAAGACGATGAACTGTCAGCACTGTTATGCATGGCTCACAGCTGTCTGACATACAGACATTTAGGGCTAGCACTGAGCTAGGCTGTGGTCGTACACACACACACACACACACACACACACACACACACACACACACACACACACATACACACACACAAAAAAAAAAAAAACAATGTCACATTCAGGGCACCTACTGACAGACAAGCTAAATCTACATGTTCCCTGTTGTCTGCTGCCCTTCCTCACTCACACATACACTCACTAATCTTTTGTGTCAGCCTAGGCCTGCTGCACCCTCACAAACCACCCTGTGCAAGTGATGACTGTGCCATATCCCTTTTGTCTATATTTTGTCTTCAGAGATACTAATGATATGTCCCTGATGCACAGGGTGACTACATACATTTAATATGTATTTCATATGTCCATTTGTGTTGATTTCCTGATAATTGTAACTGTTAGTTATATTGTAGTTAACCAGTTAGACAATTGCTAGCGTAATAATTCCTCTACTTTCTAGTTGATGCTTTTGTAAGACTTGCAAAATCAGTCAATGACATGTGCCTCATTAATATATCTAATCTTCTTTTTCAGGATTTAGTGTTAACTTATGTGTGCACATCCAAAGTCAACCCATCATTTTCTGAGCTCTGGAATGCATGTCAGCACTGCAGACAAAGCTCAGAGCAGTAATATAGTAACATTTTTGCTTTTTTCATGCACATCACCATAGGTTCAGAGGTTCATGGGCTGTGACAAGGGTATTGTCCTGATGGTGTTTAGAACTGCAGCCAGTACATCACAGTATAATATGTAATGGCATGTATAATGCGTGTCCGTGATTCTTACAGAAAAGACATGAGAACAGCTAACTGGAACCGATCTACTGTTTGGAGGTCACCTATGTCCTATTTGTGTCAGATGTATGCATATTGTTTCAATTGCCTTAAAGTGAAAGTTGAATACAGTTATGGGACTATAATTCCAGTTGTATGTTGCCTGTCCTACATTGTGTGGCTGAGAAATGGTCTCTGTATTCCATTCAGTGTGGACAACAGCAGTACTCAGACCATTGATGAATATGGTGCCTAGTGGAGTAGCTCACTGTTGCAACACATGAAGAACACAGAATGTCATCTAGTCCCATGGATTCTGTGCTCCATGTATTGGAGTGAGCAGTGATAACTTGCTTTTTGTGGATACCATGGTTTGGAGGTGATGATCCACAAAAGTAGCAAGCTTCATGTTGTAAGGGTGAACACTTTACAGCCACCTGTGTCTGCTAGCAGGTTTGGAATTTGCAGTGGGTCAGTGTGTGCAATGCCATCCATAATTACTTCAAAATACATCTGAGTGTTATATGTTAGTTTGCAGATATAAATGATGACAGGCTTATGGTTATTCCTGTATATGTATCGCAAATTATTAGCATAGTTGCTATATGAGGCTTCTTCAAGGTGTCTCATTGTTTAGGATGCACTGAGGTGAGTGGCTTTCCTAGACTGTTTTATACATGCTGTATTTGTAAAGATCAGCTTCTGTCACTTACTGTAAAATGTAGTAATAACAGACATACACCAGCATGGACTGTATTTCCTGTCAGATCTGTCTTTGAGCATATCAGGTATAGCTGTGTGTATACATTTGTGTAGATTTGTAGACAAGGCATCAGGGTGTAACTTACCCCAGCTGTCAATGTCTTTTGTGGAAACCTGAGTTTGGACATTGATTATACCATCCCTTAGGAGGATGTAGTTACCTTAGATGATGTTTTTGAACCTGAGTCTTCCTTTAGGGAGTTCATTAGGTATTCCACACATACAGATGTATGGTTGGGTTAACAGTGCAGGCACTATACATGTGCCATTGCATTGTTCACTCATATTATTGATGAACAGATGTGACATATTACAGACCCTTGTGGGGTGTCGCATTATTTCTTCCATGTCATTTTAGTTTGCAAAGTCCACTTATGTTTGTGCAAGTGAGTTTGTTCTCCTATAATTATCCACGTGTGGCATTATATGCACAGGGTGAAAAAAATCAGGTCAACTAGTCTTGCAGGGGAAACAGAGGGAAACTGATAGGTGAGGATGGGAGGTTTGAACCTGGTATCTGCACAGAGAATGTTAAAAGGAGGGGTATATGTGATCTGGGTGGTATTTTCAAGGGAGTAACCTATGGCGTGTACATTTGGAAATCCTTCTTAACGTGAATCTATAGTTCTGTCATTGATTGGTAAGTGTTTTCATTGCTGCTTGTTGTGTAACAAAATGTATGAGAGCTAGTTAGAACAGTTGAGGATATGCCCTGGTACATAGCAGCAGCCAATTGTATTGGAAAATAAATGTATTGTCATTTCTGTATATATGAGAGAAAGTGTTAAAGTGTCTGCACATAAACCACAACAGGGCAGGTAATCCAAGGAAACATAGTTAAAGCTCACACTGGGTCCAGAAACAGCAACTGTCAGATAGATTTTTCCAACTGTACACACTTGCCACAAGTGCACAGGTGTGATGTCATCCTAATGTTATTATTGCTTTGGCTACTACCATGATGGGTTGCCACAACACATCATCTGCTTCCAGTTTTTCCTTTCCTCTGCATCTTGTTCTGTCACACCAACCACCTGCATATTCTTGGTCACCACATCCACTAACCTTATATTAGGCCTTCCTGTTTTTCTCTTACATGCAAGCTCCATCCTCAGCATCCATCTCCAAATATACCCAGCATCCTCCTAAGCACATGTCCAAAGCAACATAATCTCACCTCTCTGTCCTTGTGTCCAAGCTGTAAAACCTTGAGCTGACAGTTTACTATACTGATTACTAATCCTGTCCATCTTCAGCACACCCAACACAAATCCTAACATCTGGAACTCTACCAGCTCCTGTTATAACTCATGTATTTTTATCAGTGCCACCATCTCCAAACCATATAACATAGCTGTTCTCAGTACACTCTTGTAGACCTTCACTTTCAGTGTTACTGCTGCACGCCTGTCACAAATCACTCCTGACACTCTTTTACACCCACTCCACCATGTGTGCACTGTCTTCTTCACCTCCCTCCCACATTCAGCATTACTGTGAACTTTAGCTCCCAAGTATTTAAAATCATACACCTTTGCCAACTGTACTTCCTGCAGTATCACCATTCCTCTATCTTCCCTCCCATTCATAGACATATATTCTAGCTTAGTCCTTATGTCATTCATTACTCAACACTGTGTAGCACAACTCCACCTCTCCAGGCTCTCCTAAACATGTTCTCTGATGACAATATTGTCCTCAAACATCATAGTTCATGGCGATCCCTGTGTGATGTTCTGTGTCAACCTGTCCATCAACATTACAAAGAGATGTCATGATGTTTGTGCATAGCATAAAAGGAATGTCACTGTTGTCTGTCTTATATTGCATGAGATGACATCTACCTGTCTGCCAGGCCATTATTTGCCCATGGCCTGTTATGAGCAATATGTATCCAATAATCTGATATAACTAATGACATCAGCAGTGTCTGTTGAAGACATGAGGACAGTATACCATAGGCTGTGGTAAAATGTTCTATATAACATCCACCAACAGCTCACACACACACACACACACACACACACACACACACACACACACACACACACACACACACACACACACACACACACACACACACACACACACCAGGTTGATTGCAGTGAGATGAGAACTCCTACCTATCTAATTTTACAGGCTAGAGAACACAGTACTTAATACACATGACACAGCACAAGTCTTATTTTAATAGGACTGCAGTTGATCTTATAGTAAATGACATCAGCAAGCCCTGTGGGGGACAAGAAGTTGGAGGACTGCTAGACATGGATGTTTTTGCAAGCACAAAAGCAATGCAAAACCATGCTATTTTCCAAGACAGTGTTGGACACACACTCACAGTTTTTTCTTTATGGAGACAGACAGACACACACACACACACACACACACACACACACACACACACACACACACACACACACAAACACACGTGCACACACACACACACACACACACACACACACACACACACACACACACACACACACACACACACACCAAGTTGACTGAATTAAGATTAAAATTCCTACCTAAGTTTACAGACTAGAAAACACAGTACTTAATACACACGCCACAGAAGAAGTCTGCCTTTCACAGGCCTGCAGTTGATCTTATAGTAGATGACATCAGCAGGCCCTGTGGGGAGAAGAGGTTGGAGGACTGCTAGACATGGATGTTTTTGCAAGTACAAAAGCAATGCCATTTTCCAAGGCAGTGTTGGATACACACTCTTATTCTCCTTTATGGAGCCAGACACACACAAAGTTTAATACAGTGAGATTAGAACCCCTCTTATCTCAGTTTACAGACTAAAAAGCACAGTACTTAATGCACATGCCATGGCACAAGTCTGACTTTAATATGACTGCAGTTGATCTTATAGCAGATTACATCAGCAGGCCCTGTGGGGGACAAGAAGTTAGAGGACTGCTAGACATGGATGTTTTTCAAGCAGAAAAAGAAAGCAAAAACCATGCCAGTTTCAAATCCAGTTTTGGACGCCCGCTCCCATTATTCTTTATAGAGACAGACAGACACATACTCACACTATTCCAGTGAGAAGAAAACCCCTATCTATCTAAGTGCACAGACTAAAGAACACAGTTTTAATGCAAATTCCACTACACAAGTCTGATTTTAACATGACTGAATGTGAACTTCTAGTAGATGACATCATCAAGGGATGTAGGGAACCCTAGTTTGGGAGGCCTGCATAGCCACATCTCTCCTTAGTGTTATCTGAGCCTAGTACACTAACAGTAGTATACTGTTTAGAAAACATAGCTGTTTAACAGCACAAGTTCCTTATTGAGCATATTTGGATATTTTCCTTTGGTAGTGCAAGCCTGTGAGCACAACTATATCACAGTGTCCATAAGGGAGCACACAACATTATATATTACACCTTTGTTATGTGTTAGATGTATGTGTTGTAGAAGTAAGGCGATCCCGTGGTTGTACTGATTGTTGCTGAGGCAGGTTGTGAGGAAACACATGGATGTTTATTAACTGTCTATAGATATAGTTGCATTATGCCTTTAGTTTGCAATGTTTCCACATCCTGGCAATATAGAACAGTAGGAACACAGATCTATGTATGTGATGTAATAGCTAACATACCTCTCAACCTCTTAGAGCACAAAATCTGCACAAAGTCATAATTGCTATGGAGAATGTTGAAATATTGCCCTTATAAATCTATAATATTGACAGAATAACAGGATTTGCATTAGCATGCATTTCCTGACAGGTATGGCATCCACAAATGATATATATGTCATTATTTTCTGATGGAATTCTCAATGATGTAGCAATAATTTTGTAGAAACCAACATTTTATGGGGAACAGACTAGAAATATCACGTAAAAATATGGACATTCTTCATAAATGTGGACAGATGAGAGCTATGATAGGCATAGTGAAAATGCAATGAGTATTGCACTGTGTACACACATGATCATTTCACTCTTTTGTTTGCATGATGTTAAGCAGTGCACAAATGCAAGACACATTACTAACATCCAGTCTTCCTATTATGCAATGTATATGTCTTACTGCAGCCCACTCCTCTCAGTACTCCAGGCCATAATTTCACAATTGCTATGGGCAATCTATAACTATTATCTGCATATTTGGGTCTATATTAAATCAGCGAATGCTTAAAATAGCGAATGCTGATTTATCAACCCTTTAAAAGTGAAAGCTTGAAAGCCCGAAGACACGGAATAGAGATTTTTTTCCCAGGGAAAAAAAATCACTGGGCCGTTTTCGGAACTTTGCCATTTCCTCCACTGTAGTGCTATCTCAGAGTTGGCATATTTAAGTAGGGAGGGTGTGGGGGGGAGTTATTCATGGTAACAGTTATAGGTAACAGAGTCTATATGGTAGCATGCTGTAGAAGAGTTAACAAGTTAAAAATAAAAAGTTGGAGAACAAATATGTGAGCATAACACTTTCATGGAGTAAGCATAGGTACAATATATGTGCAAGGCATTTTCATAGTAAGAACATATTTACAATATATACAATATATACAATGAGTATCAGTAGAGCACAATATTAGTTTCCCCCAGAAGCATAAGGAAATAAAATCTTACAGTGGGGTGAGGTTTCAGGGGGGTCCATTGTAGTTGCATAAATGGTTGCTGTAAAGGTATGATTTAAGGAGGTTTTTAAAAGTTGAGGTACAATTTTGTAATCTGAGGTCAGGAGGCAGGGTATTACATGTTGTTGCAATTTCATGAAGGAAGAGAGATTCCTCAAAGCTGTTTTTACATGGGATATTTTCGATCAGACCTTTGATACAGGATTGCAGTTGTCTCTTTGAATTGTAGAAGTTTAGAAGGCCAGTCAGGGCAGGGGGTTTCTATGGATAGTATAGAATTTGTTGAGCTAGGTTGAGTTGGTGGTATTGTAATAAATGAAATGCTAGCCAGTGTAATGTATGTAGGGATTGGCAGTCATGGGAACATGATTTGACATTGGTTGCGAACCTGGCAATTTTGTTGTAACATGTGGAAAGTTTGTTCAGGTCAGTTTTATTTAGGTCTGTTAGTACTGGGGATGCATAAAGTAATGTTGATAAGACATGGGTTCTGGCTATTGCAATTCTAGTTAGGTATTATTTGCTGTGATAGAGGGTCCCTAGCTTTTTTGGACTTTGGAGATAGTTAGCGTTATATGTTTATTGTATTTTAGCTGCTGGTCGATTGTAAGTCCTAGTAATTTGGCCTCTGGGACTGGGGAGATGAGGGTCTTATTGGTTGAGAGTATGGAGAGGGTGAGGTCATTAGTCCTTGTTGGATGGAACAGCATAAGTTGTGTTTTCTTTGGGTTTAATATCAATTGGGATTTATTTAGCCAATTTTCTATCTCTGTATAGAATTCAAGAGCTTTTTGTTGGAAAAGTTGGATATCGGATGCAGATCAGCTCGGGGTTGTGTCATCAGAGTACTGGATTATTTCAGCTTCTGCGGTTGCTAAGTAAAGTTGTTTGCAAAGATGTTAAAAAGGAGGGGGCTGAGAATTGAAACTTGTGGAATGCCAAGTGTGGCAGGGAGTGGGAGGTACAGGGAGTTAAGCCATTTGACAGACTGAAGGCGGTTGTTTAGGTAATTACTGAACCAGAGCAGGATGGGGCTGTTGATGTTGTGTTCAGAGAAGCAGGTTAAGAGTTTATGATGGGAAACTGTATCAAATGCTTTAGATAAATCTAGAAAGGTAGCAGAGACTAGTTTGCCTTGGTTCCTGTATGAGTTCATGGTGTTGGTGAACTTAATTAGGGCAGTGGTGGTGCTATGGGATGGGCGGAAGATGTGTTGAGTTTTGGATAGTAGGTTATTGGAAAGAAGGTGGGTGAGGAGTTGGTGATAAATGCGCCTTTCTAAAATCTTTGATGGGGGTGACAGGATTGCAGTGGGTCAGTAGATAGAGAGGTCAGAAGAGGGGATACTCTTGTGAAAGGGAATGATGAATGAGGTTTTCCACAAGGATGGAATGGTGTGTTCAGTAATGGATCTATTTATTAATAATGAAATGAGGTAAGCTATGGCCGTGGATGCTAGTTGAAGGTATTTGGCAGGAAGATTGAGTTTTTGGATGGTTGATACAGGTACTGGCTTGAGTGAGAAGAGGGTAGTGTTTTCTGGGGCATTAGAGGATTGTGAGGGGTTGGTGGGACTTGTATCAAGCCCAAACACATGCCCTATGATGTTCCTAGTCTGTGCGTGTGACTCATTATAGCATTCTTCAGAGAGTGTTGTGCATTTCTGATGGGTGTCATCATCCATAGTTCCAGGGCGTAGCCAGCATCCCCCAGCAAATGACGCTCTGAGATGTATCCCTAGCAAACATCTGGTACAGCTATGATGTGTGCCAGATATGGGAGTCGTGATAAATGCTGTGCCAGCACACACATTCAAGATAATCTCCTGGGCATTGTGCATGACTTGGCAGCTGATGGAGTGATACCCCTTGCAGTTAACATAGATTCTACCCTGCTCACCAGGTGGTGCCTTGATATGTACATGAGTCCAATTGTCTCCCACCAAATTATGTACTAAGAACAGACAGAATTAATAAAAAAAGAGGTGGCGTTGTCCTTCTTTACCCAAATATCCTTCACTTTTCATCTTTCCGTGGCCAAATTCCACAATTTCCACATACTGAAATTCTAGTTTTCTTTCTACAAATTCATAACGCCAAGAATTTCTGTATTATAGTACTTTACATACCCCCTGGCAATAATATCATAATTCTAGAAGAAATATTAGCCTGGGCCTCTCATACCATAAAAATGAAACTATAATACTAGGTGATGTAAATATTAATTGGTCCACTATTCCTCAAAAACTGCAAGCACTAATATTAACTTGTTTCACTATACTCGGTTTATTTACCACCCCCACCAGATTCAATAACAAAACTAATGATGGAGCTATTCTAGACTGGATACTAGTCGCTCACACTTCAAACATTCATTCAGCTGGTACTCCCTCTAACTCTTTAAGTGATCACCTCCCAGCCTACATAATCCAAGTCATCCCTTCTCATAAAACAACATCACTTCAAACAAGTCAGAAATCTATCTAAATTTGACTCAGTCACTTTTACAATATCCTCAAAAGTTTAAACTGGAATAATCTTAAATGCCTCCCCCTGGACGATGCCTTACTCTCCTTTAACTCCATTTCCTTGACATTTTAGATAGCTTGGCACTTATTCAAACCAAAAGAATAAGATCTAATTATGCCCCTTGGCTAACTAGAGCCACAAAATAAATTATGATGTCTAGGGATAGCACTTGGAAGCTTTGGCATAAACATAAGAATAACACCGACTTATTAAAGTACAAACAACGCCACAATCTATCAAAAATGTAGCTAAAGACAAGAAAGAGTAATACTTAATAACATAAAGCTATTCTGGTCTTCTATTAGTACTCTCCTATACCCAGGTACAAAAACTAATCCCTGCCCCTGTCCTGACAAAACTTCAGATCAAATAGCAAAAATCTTTAATTCTAACGTCATTGATATTATAGCCAAAATTACAACCACTTTTTCCAACCACTCCTAACTAATAGCCTCCTAATAATACTCTGCTCTCTTTAAACTTACAGCCCCAGTCACCCCTCTCTTCTTCAAATAAATCTAGCCCTACTACTTCATGTTATCACTCCCCATCATCTAAATATAGTCATACTACTTCATGTTATCACACCCTATCATCTAAATCTAGTCATACTACTTCAAGTTATCACACCCCATTATCTAAATCTAGTCATACTACTTCATGTTATCACACCCCATCATCTAAATCTAGTCAAACTACTTCAAGTTATCACACCCCATTATCTAAATCTAGTCATACTACTTCATGTTATCCCACCCCATCATCTAAATCTAGTCATACTACTTCATGTTATCACACCCCATCATCTAAATCTAGTCATACTACTTCATGTTATCACACTCCATTATCTAAATCTAGTCATACTACTTCATGTTATCACACCCCATTATCCAAATCTAGTCATACTACTTCATGTTATCACACCCCATTAACTACATATTCTCATGATCATCATCTTCTTTTGGCTGTTCCTGTTAGGGGTCGCCACAGCGGATCATCTGTTTCCATTTCTTCCTGTCCTCTGCATCATGCTCTTTCACACCAACCACCTGCATTTCCTCTCTCACCACATCCATAAACCTTATCTTAGGCCTTCCTCTTTTCCTCTTACCTGGCAGCTCCATCCTTAGCATCCTTTTCCCAATATACCCAGCATCCCTCCTCAGCATATGTCCAAACCAACGCAATCTCGCCTCTCTTGCTTTGTCTCCAAACTGTCCAACATGAGCTGACCCTCTAATATACTGATTCCTAATCCTGTCCATCCTAGTCACACCCAGTGCAAATCTTAACATCTTTAACTCTGCCACATCCAGCTCTGACTCCTGCCTTTTTGTCAGTGCTACCGTCTCCAACCCATATAACATAGCTGGTCTCACTACCCTCTTGTAGACCTTCCCTTTCACTCTTATTAGTACCCGCCTGTCACAAATCACTCCTGACACTCTTCTCCACCCATTCCACCCTGCCTCTACTCTCTTCTTCACCTCTCTTCCACACTCGCCATTACTCTGAACTGTTGATCCCAAGTACTTAAACTCATCCACCTTTACCAACTCTACTCCCTGCATCCTCACCATTCCTCTACCCTCCCTCTCATTTACACACATATATTCTGTTTTAGCCCTGCTGACCTTCATTCCTCTCCTCTCTAAAGCATATCTCCACCTCTCCAGGGTCTCCTCAACCTGGTCCCTACTCTCACTACATATCACAATGTCATCTGCAAACATCATAGTCCACGGGGCCTCCTGTCTAATCTCATCTGTCAACCTGTCCATCACCACTGCAAATAAGAAAGGGCTCAGAGCTGATCCTTGATGTAATCCCACCTCCACCTTAAATGTATCTGTCACTCCAACTGCAGTCCTCACCAATGTCACACTACCCTTGTACATATCCTGTACCACTCTTACATACTTCTCTGCCACTCCAGACTTCCTCATACAATACCACAACTCCTCTCTACGCACCCTGTCATATGCTTTCTCTAAGTCCACAAAGACACAATGCAACTCCTTCTGACCTTCTCTGTATTTCTCCAACAACACTCTCAGAGCAAATATTGCATCTGTAGTGCTCTTTCCTGGCATGAAACCATACTGCTGATCATTAATCATCACCTCCCTTCTTAACCTAGCTTCCACTACTCTTTCCCATAACTTCAAGCTGTGACTGATCAATTTTATCCCTCTGTAGTTACTGCAGCTCTGCACATCACCCTTATTCTTAAAGATAGGTACCAAAACATTTTTTCTCCACTCCTCAGGCATCCTCTGACTTTCCAAAATTTCATTAAACAATCTGGTTAAAAATTCCACTGCTATTTCTCCTAAATACCTCCATGCTTCCACTGGTATGTCATCTGGGCCAACAGCCTTTCCATTCTTCATCCTCTTCATAGCTGTCCATACTTCCTCCTTTCTAATCTGCTTCACTTCCTGATTCACTATCCCCACATCATCCAACCTTCTCTCTCTCTCATTCTCTTCATTCATCAGCCCTTCAAAGTACTCTTTCCATCTACTCAACACACTCTCCTCACTTGTGAGTATGTTTCCCTCACTGTCCTTTATCACCCTTGCCTGCTGCACAACTTTCCCAGCTCTGTCTCTCTGTCTAGCCAATCGGTACAGGTCCTTTTCTCCCTCTTTAGTGTCCAATCTCTCATACAACTCTCTATATGCCTTATCCTTAGCCTTCGCCACCTCTGTCTTTGCCATGCGCATCATCTCCTTATACTCATGTGTACTTTCTTCATCTCTTTGACAATCCCAGTTCTTCTTCACCAGCCTCTTCCTCTGTATACTCTCCTGTACTTCCTCATTCCACCACCATCTCTCCTTGTCCTCCTTCCTCTGTCCAGATGTCACACCAAGCACCTTCCTAGCAGTCTCCCTTACTAGCTCTGCTGTAGTTACCCAGCTATTCGGTAACTCTTCATTGCCTCCCAGTGCTTGTCTTAACTCTTCCCTTCCACCTCACAATCACCCTTTTTAACTTCCACCATTTAATCCTTGGCACTGCTTTCACACTCCTCCTCCGCTTCTTGATCACCAACATCATCCTGCAGACCACCATTCTATGCTGCTTAACTATACTTTGCCCAGTCACCACTTTACAGTCTCTAATCTCCTTCAAACTGGCCCTCCTACATAGGATATTATCCACCTGTGTGCATCTTCCACTCTTGTACGTCACCCTATGCTCCTCCCTCTTCTTAAAATATGTATTTACCACAGCCATGTCCATCCTTTTTGCAAAATCCACAATCATCTGACCTTCTGCATTCCTCTCCTTAAAACCATACCTACCCATCACTTCCTCATCCCCTCTGTTCACTTCACCAACATGCCCATTGAAGTCCGCTCCAATCACTAGCCTCTCACCCTTGGGTACACTCACCACCACTTCATCTATCTCACTCCAAAATTTTTCTTTCTCATCCATCGCACACCCAACTTGTGGAGCATATGCACTAACAACATTCATCATTACACCATCAATTTCAAGCTTCATAAACATCACTCTATCAGACATTCTCTTCACTTCCAAAACACTCTTGTCATACTGTTCCATTAGGATAACCCCTACCCCATTTCTTCTGCCATCCACACCATGATAGAACAATTTGAACCCACCTCCTATACACTTGGCCTTACTTCCCTTCCATCTGATCTCTTGCACGCACAATATATCAACCTTCCTTCTCTCCATCATATCAGCTAGCTCTCTCCCTATACCATTCATACTGCCAACATTCAAAGTTCCTACCCTCAGTACTAAACTCCTAACCTTCCTCCTCTCTTCCTGCCTTCGGGCATGCATTCCCCCTCCTCTTCTTTTTCTTCGGCCAACAGTAGCCCAATTTCCGCCAGCACCCTGTTGGCTAACAGTACTGGTGGTGGTCATTATTAACTCGGGCCTCGACCAATCTGGTATGTAATTATGAAATGTTCTCCACATCAGTAATTTGGCAGAGGTTTTACGCCGGATGCCCTTCCTGACGCAACCCTCCCCATTTATCCGGGCTTGGGACTGGCACAAAGAAATGCACTGGCTTGTGCATCCCAACCTATTCAAATCCTCTTCCTTGCTAGAATTCAGGCTCTCCACTGTCCCTACTGCAACTATCAAAAAGATTCTCATGAAACTGAAGGCCTGCTCAAACACTGCCAACAGCATACCAGCTGAATGTTTAAAAATTGCTGCTGATGCAATTGCTTATCCCATTAGTATTCCTATTAACAGATCTATCCAAGAATCCTATGTCCCCTGCCTGTGGAAAAAAAAGCAGTCATACTACCTGCTCCATAAAGGAGGGATAGCAACCAATATAACAAACTTTCACCCTTTAGCTATACTATCACTGGTTTTTAAACTCTTAGAAAAATGTGTACACATGCAACTTTTGCAATTCCTTCTGAAGAACCAAATCTTTTCTCCAACTCAGCATATGTCTATATCACATGATCGAACAGTGAAATGTTCGAACACGTAATAATCGACCCCTAAATATTGAACCATCAGAATGTCGAACGGTTCAGTGGAGATCTCTGTGCAGTGCAGACATGGAAATGTTCCATTGTCTGCACTGTAGTGCAATCTCGGAGTTGGTATATTTAAGTAGCGGGGGGGGTGCAGGGGGGATTGCCCCCTGCTTAGAGCGTTTTAATGGTTTGTTTGGATGTTTTTTGGGGTTTTTTTGCCGTTCAACATTACAGTGTTTCAATATTTTGGGGTCGATTATTACATGTTCGAATATTTCACTGTTTGATCATGCAACATACACACTTCAGCATGGTTTCAGACCAGGCCATAGTACTTCTGCTGCTTTAATATCCTTCTTGAACATAGTTAACAAAGCCCATAACTCAGGAGACATTTTTTTCTACTTTATTCTTAGACCTGTCAAAAACCTTTGGCACTGTCTGTCACACTCTCCTTTATTCTCAGGCTCTCCAACATAGGGCCAACCATTCCTTTTCTCAGCTGGTTTAAGAGCTACCTTACTGACAGAGTGCAAGCTGTAAAATGGCAAAAACTCTGTATCCCCATACATTCATAACCCGCCCGGCATTCCCCCAAGGTTCTATATTATGCCCTCTACTATTTAATATTTTTATTAACCTCCATCTTTCAATTCACCAAGGATCATTAGCTCAATATGCAGATGACTCAACAATTATCTGCTATCCTGATAATCCAACTCAACTACAGCAAATAACCCAAACTGCTTTTACTTCCATAGAGACTTGGCTCCACAATAACCACCTCTCTTTAAATCCAAACAAAACTAAGCTCATTTTTTTCACCCCAAAGAAAAACACTCTCATTAATAAATCTCAATTCCACATTATTTCTCTAAACAACCCAAAGATTGAACTGGTTACACATACCAAATTGCTAGGAGTCATAATTGATGAAAGCCTAAAATTTGACTTACATGTACATAATAGCATCAGCAAGACCCAGCGAAAACTAGGACTACTCTATAGGAATAAGCATTTCCTCTCCCGCTCTACTAAAAAAGTGCTAGCTTCAACTTATCTACTTCCCTCCTTCCTATATAGTGCAGCTATACTAACCAACCTCCAATCCCCACTCAAAAACAAACTAGAAACTTGCTATAACAAGACAGTAAAATTTGCTACATCCAATCTCTAATCCACCCAGCACTGCATTCCCCTAAAAATGCTAAATTGGCTTGAGATCCCCTATCACCTTACCTTACTTCACCTTACTATCACATACAAACTCATCACCAAACCTCAGGATTATCTTGCTCTACAGTCACTTTTCTCCCATTATAACCCTAATAGGCCCCTTAGATCAGAAAATCAAATTCTTCTCCAAATTCATAAACCTAATCTACCTGCTGGCCAGCATCTTTACTCATGGGTCATAGCTAAAATTTGGAATTCTGTTCCTATAAACATTCACACTACTGAATGAACTTCCTCATTCAAATCAGCTCTGCAGGCATATCTCCACTCTAAATGGATCTGTAACTGCTCTATGCCTGATCCTGCCATAACGTACACCTAGATGACCTCTGACCAGCAAAATCAAGGATTAGACTTGTTGCATTGTTCTAATTGCGTTGACTTAACTCTTCTGAAATGTAAGAATTTAGCTATATGAGACACTCATTTATAATTCTTATGAATTTTTTTCCTGCCTTAAATTGTTTTCCACTATTAGATTGTACTTTTCGAATGTATAACTTACATTGTACTAGATACTCCTTTGTAATTTCTGAGGAGCTTTTCTCCTCTTGCCTTATACTGTATTCTGCTTTGTTTTATATATATTTATTTGCTATTGTATTAGATACTTTATTTGCATTTTCTTTGTGGAGCTTTTCTCTCCAGGCCTCCACTGAAAATGGGCTATGCTTGGCCCAGTGGACTTTCTCAGTTAACAAATGCCAATAAATAAATACTTCAGGGTAGTGTGCTACATGACAGAAGTGTTGCATAATGAGTGTTGCATATCGCTGGTCCTCTCCTCAGCAGTAAGGGGAAAACATATGTGTTCATTGGAATGTATAAGCACAGCATCCAGGAATTGGTGAAGTATCCTGGATGCTAATGCCTGTGGCACCCCCATCATGTCCCCATTTGGTCTTTGAAAAGTACCTGTAGCTAATATTCTAAGGGCTACACATACCTTAGATTCCACTGGGATGGATTCCCCTTGGTCAGCTCTGAATTGAGGCCAGCAGAGCTCACAGAGTTCTTGTAATGTGTCCCTGTCCACCATGTAGTGCTCTACAATCTCCAACTCATGTAGCACCTGGTAGGTCACTCTAGGCCTGAACAGTCTTCTCCTTCTAGCCTAGGCCTATTGTCATCAGCACCAGCAGCATTGACATCAGCCTCTAGCACATACAGATGTAGAATAGCTGCAGGAGCCCCTAGCATTATGTCCGTTAAAAGTTCCAAGTGTCTACTCCAATGTTGTTGAAGTATCAAGGGAAAAAAACATGCATACTTTATACATTTCCTGATTAGGACCACCATCTGGGATTGGCTGCTTTAAATGACATTCACCTGCTTAGGATATAATTGACAGGATGTAGAACTCCTGCTGCACTGTGCAGTATTGCACTCTGTGCACCGACAAGCAGCACAGTGCAGCTATGACAGCAAATCATCTAAAACATTTTATAATATCATCCCTATTGTCTTGATATGTACAGAATATACTAATTACAGATAATTGCACTTCATTTCTATGACCTACAATGGCAGCAGAGTGTGCCTAAAAGTTGACGTACCCTGTACTTGAACCTAAGGCTATCTGCACCTTCTTCCAACACTTAATAGTCATCGCCACAGGACTAGAGCGGACTAGTTGAGTGCAGTCCCACTTATGGGTTTGTGCAATGCTCAGAAGTTCTCATCCATGGAAAACACGCAGAGTGTACAACCCTACATGGTCCCTGCTTTTTGTGATTCAACAAATCCACTCATTTTTTACATCGTTTACATAATAACCGTGCTGACAGCCTGGAAACTACACATATAGTAGCCATGTAAGCTAGGCAATAACACAGAAGCACAGAGTTAAAGACACAGTGTAGGTATTACTGTAATTGTTGTGACAACATAGCATACCAATTTTTTTAATTACATTTGTATTATTGTTTTAAAAATTTTTCTGCATAGCGGTGCATTGTGCAAATTTGTGCTAAAATAAAAATTATAAAATTTATAGTGATTTGACACATATTCCTGATCCTTTTGGACATCCTCAGACAGTAAATACCTGTTTTTACCTTTTATGGGCATTCTGTCCATATTTCAGGATTTCTGTATACTCTTGCTTCCATGTAGTGTACTGCACATGGAAAATGTTTACATGGACTTTAAATACGGACACGGAGCCTACATAGTTGTGTATAGGGTTGATGGATCTCTCCACCATATTGGTTTACTTCATTAGCATAAAAATCAGCTACTTATGCTGAAATTTGCAAACCGTGAAACTTTCCATTGGTGTGCATGAATGTGCATACTTATGTGCCACTACACAGAGTTTACTGAATCTAAAACCCACTCCACCCATGTTTGCATCGTGACGCAAACATGGAAAAAATGACCATGTAAGCTTTAATGAATTTGCAGCTGGGTCTCCTTTATAAGAACAAATAATTCCTAACTCTAAACTCTCCTTGGCTCAAGCTTATCTACTTCCAACCCTTCTCCATGCTGCTCCAATCATTATAAACTTTCAATCTTCTTTAATTACTAAACTGGAACAGGCATACAATAAAATCGCAAATTTCCTGCAAACATGCCACATACCTCTCACCACTGCTTGGCACTAAAGAACCTTCAATGGCTTGAATTCCCCCATCAACTTCAACTTTCACAACTCCAAATAACTCACTTCTTACTCAACAAATCCTCAGCCTGCTCCTGTCTAACCAGTCTTGTGTCATACTACAACCCTACATGCTCACTCCGTAGTTCAGACAAACTTCTTCTACAGATATATAAACCCAATAAAAGTATTGGTAAAGTGCTATACAAAATCTTCAGTATCTCATAACTGGAACAAACTCCCACTCAACATAAGATGCATTGCAGACTCCAATAGTTTCAAAAAACAATTAAAAAATTATCTAGCTAAATCATGGATATGCCCCTATCATGACTCCACATAATCCCTTACCTCTTCCTTCTGCTCCTAATTTCTTGTTCTGCTACTTTTACCTGTAAACATTTTCATAATGTTAAGCCTTAAACAGCTTTACCCGTTTCTTATGCCATATCAATATGTATAATGATACTTCTCATTTGTTGGTTTACTGTATGTAACAGCATTATGTTTATAATTTTTTTTCATTGTTTTCTTTTTTTTCTCTCTTTGATTTCTCAAATTTATAAACTGTTATATTCTGTCATTGTTTCATTTTTTGTCTCTTTGTTTATTTTTTTTTACCTTGCTTATTATTGTTTGCTTGTATAAGTATTTAGAGCTTTTCTCTTTGGGTCTCCACTGAAAATGGGCTTAAGCTCAGTTGGACCAATCCAGTTAACAAATGTTAAATAGAATGAATGAATAAATAAATGCCTCACAACTCTGTCATGGTGATATAAGGTAAAGTTCTGCTGGATTTGACATGATCTTTAAAACAGGTCAAACGAAAAAGGCCAGTGTTATTTCAGACAACCACACCCATTCACCTTCTGAAAGTAAATACACTTTCGACAGAATGAAACAGACTTAACTACTATAGTGGCTGAGAGAATAAGCCACTGATAGAATGGGGCATATACGCATAACTTTTAATGTTTTCAACATTACTTTTAATAATTCCATCTTTGAGTGAAGGTAACGCTTATTGTAAATTCTGCTTTAATGAAGGAAGACAGTATTGTAATAAGGGTGATTCATCTAACTGGAATGGTCTCAGGGCAATATAATGAGCTACTTTCAGACCTCAGTGTGTGTACCAAGTTAATAACCGAGGTCAAAGTGACAGCACTGTCACATCCTCAAACAGCCACTGACTGAGCATTATGTTCAATACTCGGTTATTTGTTCTGTGTCTACTGCCAGCTGCAGCTAGTAAAACTAAATCAGTAGTAAGAAGTAAGAAGCAGTTGATTAGACGTATCTGTATCATAAATAGTAATCTGTGACTGGTAAGTATTAGACAGAATGTTGAAGGGAGGAGGGACTTTGACTTGCTCTGTCATAATTATTGATTCATTAATTCATAACCACCATGGTGGTTCACTGGTCATGATCACTGTCTTATAGGTGCATGATTCAGTCGCAATCTCTGATAAGTGTCTCTATGAATTTTGCATGTTACCTTGTATGGTCTGCCCTGGGCACTCCTGCTTCCTTTCTTCTTCCCAGAACGTGCTGTTTGACTGGATATTATAGTGTCTATATATATGTATATATATGGGTTCCTTTCAGAATATCGAAATCCAGAAATCTCGAAATTCATATGGTCGAAACCATATGAACGAAGATTCAGACTTTCAAAATTCTGAACAGAGATCTGCATACAGTGCAGAATGGGGAGATTTCCCTTTCCCTCGCTGTAGTGTGATCTCAGAGTTGGTATATTTAAGTAGTGGGGGTGTGGTGGAGGTGCAGGGGGGCTTGCCCCCCTGTAGAAACATTAAAAATTTTGGGGGGGGTTTATTTCAGAATTTCAATATTCCAAAACATTGATCATATGGTCTCGATCATATGACATTCGATATTTTGGAATTTCGAGATTCTGAAGTGAATCCATATATATATATATATATATATATATATATATATATATATATTTTTTTTTATTTTATTTATTTTTTTTTTATTTTATTTTATTTTACATTTGTTGACCGGGCTAGTCCAGCTGGATTTATGTCCATTTTCAGTGGAGGCCCGGGGAGAAAAGCTCCAGTGGTTTTTACAAGTTTGCACAGAAATAGGCATAATAAGATAACATTTATAAAACAGAGTAAGTTAATACATGTAATACACAAATATGAATAAGACTGAAACAGAGAGAAAAGATAAAATGTCTTTTCAAACAAGGAATAATAGAGATTTTTTTTTTTTTTTTTTTTTTTTTCATATAGGGAGAGAGAGAGAGATGATAGCTATTGTATTTACTCCTGTCTTGTGGTCTACTTAATGGCTGAACAGCTTCCAAAGTTCAGGGCACCTTCCATGCTCCTAAGCTATTAGTCAGCTTGAGCTGAGCTGATTAAAAGACATGTTTGAATGCCAAGCCCTTAAGGGCATTCATGCCAACTGAGAGAGGGAGACTAAGCCATGAGAGGACATTGCTAGGAAGAACAAAAAATCAAATGTCCACACTCTGGAAAAAAAAATAAACCGAAGAAAAAGAAGGGATGGAGGGAGAAAGTGGCTACTGTAACAGTGATTATTCAAATATCTACTGATATGGTAAGGCTACTTACACAACTGTACTGTGCTCTTCATACTGATCATTGTTGCAGCAGCCTAAGCTACATGAACAGATTACCATAGCTTAGAACAACTGGGAGGTGGAAGGGAAAGGGTCCAGGAGCCCTTGGACAATGGCCTTAGTAAAGCCTGCCCTAGACTGAGAAGGAATCTAGCTTGTAGTGCATTGTAAAAGTATGTACAGAGAAACAAGTTACTTTTTCTAAAACATTTCTAGAGACCAGCCCTTTCCAAAAAGCCATAGATGAAGTCAAGACCCTGATAGAGTTATTATAATGACCAAAACAGAATGACCAGTGAAAAACAGCTCTACTTTCCAAGAACACTTTTAATCACAGAACACACTTCTCTTAGCACCTCAGCCGTAGCCTTTACAGAGTAAAAATAGAGTTATGTCTAGACCCCCACCTGGAATAGTTTTGTTATAGTGGGGATAACAGAAGGTAATAGCCTAGAAAAAAACATTTAGAAATCTTCAGCTTTGACATAGGTTGTCCCTTCTTCTTACCTTCACAAAAAATGAACAACTGATTGAAGTTCTGAAAGATTTTGTTCTGCCAAGATAATAGCAGAGCTTTCAGTGGACGTCAAAAGTATGAAGTTTACTTTCTCCCTCATTTTTGGGTTCAAGGAAGAACACAGAGAGATGGGCAGATTGGCTTAAAGTAAATTCACATATCACCCTAGACATAACAGAAGGATTAGTTCTCTATAAAATTCTGTCTATATGAAAAATGAGATAAGGTTGACCAACCATCAGAAGGTGCAACTCAGTAAAACTGTTTTCCATGTTAAGAAACTCAAGTCAGCCAGATGAGCTGGTACAAATGGAACAACTGTTAGCTTTTTTAACACAAAGTTAACATTCCGAGAAGGAGTCCATTTTTTCTTGAAGATCTCTTATGTGATACCTCTTTCATAAATATTTTGACATGAGAATAGATCCAGGGCAGGCATGCTAAAATGTCTGACAAATGAACCTTGATAGAGGATTGAAACAGTCCATACAAAAACAACTCACACATATATTGTAAAACCAGAAAAACACTAGCTCTGAATGAGTGCTTGTTATGCTGTTGACATCAGCTAGAAAACCTTTTGTGTTTGCTAATGTATACCTTTATAGTAGGAGGCTTTATTACCTTCATAAGTACCGGTTGTACATCCTCTGTAAACAGGTGCCTAAAAGGTATTAAGACCTAATCATTCAGGCAGTCATTCAACGTTGTTTGGGGTTAAGATGTAGCCAACACCCCTGTTCTTGTATGAGTAAATCCAGTCTGTGAAGAAGCTTGTAGTAATTGCCTCTGGACAATTCTAAAAAGAAGGAGGAAGGAAGAACTGCTGTTGCTTGGGCCAGAAGGGAGTCACCACAACGATCTTTGGGGATTCTTTCTGAATCTCCAGAAGTACCCTTGATATCAGTGGAAAGGGTGGAAAAGTGTACAGAAAAATTCCTTTCCCAGGAAAAGAAAAAAAAATCTGTCTTCCAGTCCTTCTTGCATGGAGTCCTGGAACAGAATTTTCCATCGGTTTGTTAAGAGAGGAGGTACAGTGGACTACTTGAGGAACTCCCCAAAGATGGATCAGATCTTGGAAGATCCCCGATCTAGTTTCCATTTGTGAGGGTCTGCCTTTGCTCTGCTGAGCTTGTCTGCCCCACAATTTTGCTCTGGCAGACTGTAGGATGCCTTTATTTATTTATTTATTTATTTATTTATTTATTTATTGACATTTGTTAACCGGGTATGTCCAACTGGGCTTGTGGCCCATTTTCAGTGGAGACCCGAGGAGAAAAGCTCCATTAGTACATTTTAAACAAGTACAATTTTAAACAATATTGATATAATAGCAGTTATAGCAAAAAGATTCACATATGTTGGGTTACATGCATAAAGTTAAAGTTGCATTAAAAAGAAACTAAGTAACAATTTTACATTGATATAGTTCAATAGGTCAACAATAAAATTTTTTTGTTTGTATAAAATTATGCAAATGCATAGTAGACACTTTAGAGAGAGAGGTGTAATGACGTACTAAGTATGGTCCTTTTGAGGGTACATAAAGGGAAGGAAGACTAGGTAGGGTCATGGCAAGGGCAGATTCTGGAATTGAGAAAATAAGCTTTTAGTTCATTTTTAAAGTGTGAGGTGTGGGAGATTGAACGTAAGTCAAGGGGAAGTTTGTTCCAAGCATGGGCAAGGGAGTGTTTGTAGAGTAATTTGCCTACTGACCTTTTTGGGTGGTAGATATCAAGTAATTGTTGGTTAGAAGTACGGAGAGTCCAGGATGGGATGTAGACGGAGACTAAGGAAGATAGAGATGGACAGAAGGAGGGTTTATAAAGAATAGAGTATAGCATATGAAATTGATAAGATAGCAGAAATTGGGGACGTTTAAGCCATTGAAGAGAGTTTAAAGAAATGCAGTGGTGTGAGTTGCATGGGGAGTTAGTAATGAATCTGGCTATTTTATGGTACATCTGTTGGAGTTTGTTTAGAGTGGAGGCCTGGATATTGGTAAGAATTGGGGAGGCATATAAGAGGGAGGGGAGGATGAGTGCCTGGCCCAGGGTAAGTCTAGATTCAGGGGTTAGGAATTTTTTGTTCCGATATAGCAGACCTAGTTTCTGGTTTGTTTTTTTTATACATTGGAGTATGTGTAGGTTGAACTTTAGTTCGTCATCGATAATGACCCCTAGGAGTTTTGTGTGGGTGTCAGGTTGGACAGTTGTATTGTTAGAAGATGTAATAAAAAAGGAGTTTTTTGTGATGAGAAAGAGAACGGGGAAGGAAAATAGGAGTTTGGTCTTTTTGGGATTTAGGATCAATAGGTTGTGAGAGAGCCATTGTTCAGTGGATAGTAGGGCCTGTTGGGTCAGGGAGTGAAGTTCAGGAATGTTATTTGAGATGGATATAAGTGTGGAGTCATCGGCATACTGAATAAGGGAGGATTCTTTGCATGAGGTGTAAGGATCATTGGTGAAGATGTTAAACAAAAGGGGTCCCAAGATGGAGCCTTGGGGAACACCAGTGGAGATGGGAAGGAAAGGTGAGGAGGATGAGAGCCATTTGACAGATTGTTCCCTCCCAGATAGGTAACTATTAAACCAGGCAAGTGCGGAGGGGGATAGGTGGAGATTTGCGAGTTTGGATAGTAGTAGAAGATGAGAGACAGTATCAAAGGCTTTAGAGAGATCTAGGAAGAGACAGGAAATGAGTTTATTGTTGTCTAGGGCCTCTGCAATGATATGAATGAAGGAGAGGAGGGCAGTGGTGGTGCTGTGGTAAGGACAAAATCCATGTTGGGTAGGGGTAAGTAAGTGGTGTGTGAGGAGGTGATTGAGAAGCTGTGAGTGAATACATTTTTCTAATATCTTGGAGAGGGGGGACAGAATGGCAATGGGTCGGTAGTTTGAGACATCAGTGGAGTTTCCACCTTTATGAAGAGGGATAGTGAAGAAAGATTTCCAAAGGGTGGGGACAGCTGATTCCAGAATAGATCGATTAATTAGTATAGATATAGGATAGGCAATTGAGTCAGCAGCAAGTTTGATGAATGTAGGAGATAGATTAAGATTGTGTTCTAAAGCTATATCCCAAGCTTAAATGTCAAGTCCACATAGGGGGTAAGACCTTTTCCCCTTGCTTATTTATATACCACATCACTGCAGTACTGTTTGCAACAACTTGAAGAGGTCCTGGAGACCAAAGGTGATTCAAAAACTAACTTGACAGCCTTGATGACAGCACACATCTCTTTTATATTTGTGTATTTGAGTCTTTTCAGATATCTTACACTTTTATCTTGTATGGTCTGCCCCAGGCACTCATGTTTCCTTTCTTCTTCCCAAAACATGCTGTTTGACTGGATATTGTAGTGTACACACACACACACACACACACACACACACACACACACACACACACACACACACCTGCACGCACTTGCCTTGCACGCACACACACACACACACACACACACACACACACACACACACACACACACACACACACACACACACACACACACACACACACACACATACAAACACACTGCATTTAATCTTGTCTTATGGTATACATAATGGCTGAAAAGGGTCCCTAATGGCCTTCTTATTTATTTATTTAACATTTGTTTACCAGGAAAGTCTGTCTGGGACAGAGCCCATTTTCAGAGGAGGTCAAGGGAGACATGCTCCAGATGCATGTCTTTGGAATGTGGGAAGAAACCCACATGAACACAGGGAGGACATGCAGACTCCGCATAGAAGGCACCCCAGCTGAGAACTGAACCGGAGATCCTCTTGCTGTGTGATGATAGCACTAACTGCTGCACCACTGCACCACCCACTTATTTATGTGCTTAACAAATAAATAAAAAGAAAATAATTAAAATTCATTCAGTTATTCATCCTGATTACTCACCTTATCCATTTGACAGCCACCAGGAATCTAGGCCTTAACTTTTCTCTTCCACATACTAAAGACATGCTGCAAGTAAAATGGTGAACGACTGCTTTGGAGTAGGAGTGGAGAATGGGGTACCTGGATTCAGGAATATTTGATGTCTCCACCATATGATTTATCTTTTGACAAATCCCAGAACTGGAATCTAAGAAAATATTGAATGCTGGTGCTGGACCCAAAGAGAGTTTAGATACCATTGTACCTTTCTCATGTGGAGACTTGGCCAGGGATGTCATTAGAGTCATAGATGCCATGGCAACCAGAATCTTGAGGTATTACCTCACAGTGACCAAAGTCTGAGTGGACAACCCTTGAAATAGATCTAAATATAGATGTAAACATAAAATAAAAACTGGAACAGTCTCCAAACAATGGTAAAGAGCAAAAACTAAAACCACTATTAAGCCAGAAGACAAGCCTTTAAACATCTCTTTAGCATTAATAATAATTATATCACACTTTCTGTCATTAGCAACAGACTTCTTCAGAAATTAATTACACAAAACATACATGAGCTTAAATACTTGAGATAAAATCATCTAAGTATAGATCTACTTTTTTCTGTGGAAGAAAAGCTGTTTGTACTAAGATATCAAGCAGACACCCCAGGAACACACAATCCTTTGTGATGGAGTCAAAAAAGACTTGTGAGTGTTCTCTTGGAATCCCAGCCTGTGTAGGATATCTCTCACTCAAGAAAGAGACTCGTGGCACTTTGAAAAAGATTTTGCAAAGATAAGCAAGTCATCTAAGTATAGAATAATGTGGGTATCCTGTAGCCTGCAGTGAGCTATGACAGGAGCTAGGCACTTTGTGAAAGCTCCTAAAGCAATGAAAGCCCAAAGGTAAGGCAGAGAACAGATAACATGATCCACACACATACAACTTAAACATCTGAAGTCTAAATGAATAGGAATGTGATCATCTTTTACATCTAAGGTTGCCAAAAAATTCACATGGGGAAGGAGGGATAACACCCTGTGAAGTGAAAGCATTTTGACCTTGGGCACTATCATACATGGTTTAGGAAAGAAAGTCCAGAACTGGTGTCCAGGCATTTTCTTTCTTTAACACCAAAACCATTCCTAAATAAAACCCTTTTCCTATTTGTGAAGGAGAAACAGTTTATATTACCCCCTGAGAAAACATATATTGTAGGACAGGAGGCAACAGAGGGGTTTGACCCGGAGAATGTGAAATAATTGCCTGGACATGAGGAATTTCTTCCAACTACCATCTAATACCTTGCTGTGTCAGTCTCAGAACTCTTTTGTCTGAAACAATATGTTGCCAAAGACAGAAACAAAGATTCAGACTTCTGGAAGGGAAAAGGGATTGTCAGGGTATAGAGGTGGGAGGCAAGGTCCCTTATATAATTATAGTGACTTGTTTGACTGTCCTTAGTTCATGGGGGGGGGGGGTCCTGCTTTCTTTTTGTAACCTCTCTGCTATTATATTTTAAATGTCTGTTTAACAGCATTTTGCTGAGACTGTTCATTTTGTTTCATGGCAAAACCGGACAAGGTAAAAGAAAATTCCTTAGAAAATTTAGAGAAATAGTATTGAAATACTTGAGAGATTCCCTGTATCAACTTACCTTTCTCATCACATTTTTAAAGCCTCTGCAGCAGAGAGTACATAAACTAAGTCTCTATCCAAAGGATAATTTAAAATCTCTTTTTTTTTTTACATTTTCTGAGAGGTTCTGAGACAGCAGCCAAGCAAACCTACTCAGTACAGTACCAGTTATAACAGCCCTGGATGTAGTATCTACAGAACCATAAACACACGTAGTGATCTGAGAAACTAAATAAACTATTTTATTTATTTTATTTTATTTTATTTTACATTTGTTTACCGGGATGGTCCGACTGGATATATGCCCGCTCCAAGTTAGTATATTGCATTACATTATTAACATTTACAAATTAACATAGTTTACAGTCTTTAGTAAAGTTACAAACATTTATAGAACATGGTAGGCAACTGAGAGTTCCACACAGGGTTTCACACAGATAAGGACTTTATCCTATAATGAGCTCTAGATATGCCACAAAGGAAAGTCATATACATTTTAGAGTCAAATGACAGATTTAATTAGGCAAGATATCCAATACTAGGGGGTGGGTGTTAGTCAGGTTTTGAACAGGGACATTGCCAGTGCATTTGAAAGTGTAGTTTGAGGCTTTTTTTTGAACTGGGTTAGAGAGGGCTGGAGAGTAAGTTCAGCAGGTAGAGAGTTCCACGTTTTGCCTACAGAACTGGCAAATAGAGAGTCACCAGAGACATTTACGCTTTTGGTTGTTTGAACCAACAGTTTGTCAGCAGAGCACAGTGATCTCAGGTTGCTGTAGGGATTAATGATCTTGTTTAGTGCTAGTGTCTTATCAGGGTGGTTTAGAACTTTGTGGGCTATTATAAGTGGTTGTATTGGAGAAGACTAGCCCATTCAAGTCAACCTATTTGAGTTAAATTGATACAGTGGTTGGTCCTAAAGGTTGTACCTGTAGCAAATCTAGCAATATGGTTGTAACAGCTTGGAAGTTTGAGTGGTTTTATTCAAGTTAGTGAAAAGGGGGAAGGCATAGAGAAGGGTACTCAGTAAGTGAGAGTGAGCGATAGAAGTTCTTGCAAATGGAGTGAGGAAAGGTTTGATCCTATAGGGGGAGCCCAGTTTTTAATTGACGGTTTTGATGGTTTGATTGACATGGGTATCATATTTTAGGGTATTGTCGACTGTGACCCCTAGGAGTTTGGTGTGAACATCTGGGGATATGAGTGTGCCATTACTGGATCTTATGGTAAAGAATGGTGAAGAGGACTTATATGTGGAGGAAAACATTAGCAGCTTAGTTTTGTTGGGGTTTAAAATAAGCTGACGGTTTGTGAACCATTTTTCAACATCAGTGAAAGTATTCTGGGTTACAGTCATAAGCTCGGTTGAGGAGGGGGCTGCTCAGATTAAAGTGGAGTCATCTGCATATTGGATGCAGGTGGTCTTGGGAGTGATTGTGGGTAGGTCATTGATAAAGACTGAGAAGAGAAGTGGTCCTAGTATGGAGCCTTGGGGGACTCCTAATGTGATGGGTAGATGAGTGGATAGTGTATTCTGCCATAATACTGCTTGTTGTCTGTCAGACAGATAAGATTGGAACCATTTAATCGCACAGTTATTTAGTGACAGTTTCTTCAGGGTATGGATAAGTAGTTGGTGGTTGACCATATCAAAGGCCTTAGAGAGATCTAGGAAGAAAGCTGAGGTAAGTTTGTTATTGTTCCGGTTGAGGTTAATGGAGTTAGAGAAGGATAGGAGGGCTGATGTGGTGCTGTGGTGTGGCCTAAAGCCATGCTGAGAGCTGGCCAGTAGTTTATTCTGGGTGAGATTGTGCATTAATTGGTTATGGATGCATTTTTCCATTATTTTGGCCAGTGGTGATAGTATGGCTATTGGTCTGTAGTTTGAGAGGTCTAAAGAGTTCCCTCCTTTATGGAGAGGAATAATGTGGGAAACCTTCCAGAGAGATGGGATGGGGCTTCGGACAAGGTTCAGTTTATAATAATAGAAACAGGGTATGCAATGGCATCTGCTGCTTTCTGTAGATATTCTGGTGGGAGGAGATCAGCTGCTTGAGTAGTGGGTTTTAGTTTGTTAATTAGAGATCTAATGGTTGATGTAGATACAGGCTAGAAGTTAAAGGAGAGTGGGGTAGTGGTCGAGAAGGAATCCTGATTGGGGCCACTGGGAGCAAGTTGGCTAGCTAGTGATTGGATGGTCTTAGTGAAGAAACTGTCAAAGACATTTGCAGTTTCCTCTGGAGATTTTAGGTTACAATCTGATGGGGTGGGAATGGTGGATTGTCTGGGTGGAGCAGTTTGTTTACTCCTGCCCAAAACCTTTGAGGTTTGTTCTGATGTTTTTGTTGAAGGTGTTGATAGAAGTTTTTTTTTGTCTAACAATATGGCTTTCTTAGTATCCTTCCTTAGCTCCCAGAATTTAATATGGTCAATTGGTCTTTTGAGGTATGCCATTTGTCCCATGCTTTATTTCTTGCTATGATTTTGGTTTTGGTTACTTTAGACAGCCAGGGGAAGTTTTAGTTTTGGCTCTAAGGGTGCGGACAGGAGTGTGGGAATCTAGAATGGTAAGGAATTTAGAATTAAAATAGGCTACAGCATCATCCAGTGGAAGATCTTTTAGGATGGCCCAATTGTATGCTTTGAGCTCATTCTGAAAATCAGTGGTGTTGAAGTTCTTGTTATTTCTAATAGATTGATAGAGAATTTGGTGGTTGTTATCTACTTTATGCTTGATGATGTAAGTGAGTAAGTGGTCACTTATATAATCTGGGAGGGTACCGGTGTTGTACAGGTCTGGGTGACTGTTGATAAGAATCTAGTCCAGGATACTACCTTTGTTGTAGGGTTTATTTATTCTGGTGGGTGAGGATATGAGTTGTGTATAGCCATGAAGGTTTACATGGGTTGTGGGAGATTCTGAGGAACAGTTGTTCCAATAAATATTAAAGTCTCCTAATGCCGTAGTTTCATGGTGTTATGTGTTGGATAGCCATTGTTGGAAGTCCTCTAGGGTATTTGTATTATTGCCTTGGGGGATATGAACGCAGGCAATGAATATAGATTTAATTTTGTTAAGCTGTAGTCTGATAATGAGAGTTTCAGCATTATTGAACAAGGGAGGTTGTTGTGGGGCTAATGTGACATCTAGTGTATTTTTAAAGAGTACTGCTACTCCCCCAACTTTCCTAGACTTACGGTTTAGTCTGAGTATGTTGTACCCTGGTGGGATAATTTCATTGTCTTTAGTTCCTGGTTTTAGCCATGTTTCTCGGAGACATAGCACATCAGGTGAGTAGGCTGTTAAGAGGGCATGGCGATTATGGACCTTGTTGTTTATGCTCCTGATATTTAGGTGACAAGTCAGGAGAGAGTTAATGGTCCTTGTAGTTGGCCAAATGTTAGATGGGGTAATGGGCTGGGAGCCAGAGCTTGTGGGTGGGGTAGGGCCAGGGTTTGGGTGGATGTCTCCATCCCTTATCAGACTGTATTGTACAGTGATTATTAGTTTCAGGGCTTTGCTGATTATTTTAAGATAATATCTGGTTTTGGGGAGATAGACCATAGTCTGGTTAGTTGGTGGTTGTTAAGAGTGGAAATGTCAGGTTTGCAGAGAGCTACAAGTTGTTCTGTTTTACTTAAAGTACGAAAAAAATCCAGCACCCTGAGCATGAATAGCAAACATAAGTTTATTTAGCAACCAGACCGGTTTCAGCAACAAGCTTTCTTCAGTGGCTGATTAGAAAGAATTCAGAAGAGTCAAATATATAGAAAATTTAAATAAGGTGATCTGACATCACTTCCTGAATATGTAAATATAGCCACAAGCATTTAAATAATCAAAATAAAGTAACATATGACAGTGAAAATGTCTCAAAGATACAATATCAGAAAACAATATTACAAAAAACAACCAACATTAATAAAATAATGAAACATAACATGTAAATGCTGGTAAACCTGGTGACAAACATGAAGTATATATAATATGTAACCATAAACAATGGCCAAACAATCAATTTATATGTAATATAAAAGAGTTGAAATACTGTGTAAATAACAACAGAATAATTCATTGTAGTTTGTCATTAAGACCTGGTGGGAATAAGCCACCTAATTTAACTATCCATTTGGTTTCTTTGCTGTCCAATATTTTATGCCATCCTGTTTTATACATTCTGTTGCCAACAATTTTATCAATGCAAATAAATGAAAATTGGGCAGTTTTGTGTATAATAGAATGTTTATATAATGCATTGGTGGGTCTAGCATTTCTGATATCACCTAAATGTTCAGATATGCGAATGCAAAATTGTCTGGATGTTTGTCCAATGTAAAACGCCCTGCATGTGCAAGTAGCTAAATAAATAACCCAGTCCGTGCTGCAGTTGGCAAAATGTTTGATGTCATAAATCTTACCTGTATTTTTACTGGTAAATTCTTTTGTTGTAAAAACAAATTTGCAAAAGGCACAGTGACCATAAGGGTGGCAACCTGTTAATTTTTCACCTAAAATGGTTGTCTGTATCATGGAGGGTTGTTCTGAAGTGATTTTTTTGAAATGCGAAAAGTGTGATCCCAAAGTTTTGCCTTTCTTATAAGAAACAGCGTAACATAAGAAAAGTTCCTGCATGTGAAGCAATTGCAAGGTCCCAAGGTAACATGAAGCAAAAAGGAACAGAACCAGCAAAACTCGGATCCTGAAATAAACTTTTATTGTGACAGGTTAAAAAACCTCCACATAAATTACACTTTTTTAACCTTTCACAATAAAAGTTTATTTCAGGATCCGAGTTTTGCTGGTTCTGTTCCTTTTTCTTATAAGAAAACAGACATCTGTCATCAAGCCATTTTGCTAGATGTTTGTTGTTGGTAAGTATGTTCCAATGATGATTGATTATGTCTTGTAGTTGATAAGTATTTCTGCCAAAAGTGGTGACTAGTCTGGATGTCTGATCAGGTGATTCAACAGCCTTGGATTTGTAACATAACAGGGAATCTCTGGACAAGTTGGCAGTCATGTTGACTGCTGACTGAATGTCTGAAATATGATAACCCCTCTGTGTAAACCTGTTAGACAGATCATCCTGACAACAATGAAGATCAAGGTTGGATGAACAAATTCTCTTAATTCTGATGAACTGTGATTTGGGTATATTCTTGATGATGTGTTTCGGATGTAAACTAGAAGCATGTAGTAAACTGTTGTATTGTGAATATTTTCTGTGTACTGTGGTACGTAGTGTGTTATCTGTTTCTCTAGATAGGTGTACATCCAAAAAGTCCATTTTGTGTGTGTCAAAATTGACTGTGAATCTAACACCCCATTTATTGCTGTTCAGATATTCAACAAATTCCTGAAGATATTCAGATCCCCCCTTCCAAACTAACCAGCAATCATCCAGATAACGTCTCCAGATGTCCATATCTGGCAGATATAGGTTGTGCAATTCATTGTATATTATTTGATCTTCTACGTATCCCATAAAGAGGTCTGCATAAATGGGGCGAAAGACGCACCCATGACAGTACCCTGTATCTGCCAGTAACAATTGCCTTTGAAGTAAAACACGTTCTTGGTAAGAATGTGTTCCGCCATGCAAATCAATAGGGTGTTGAATCCAGGACTATATATGTTGATCTTCTGTAACCAGTATTCAAGTGCTGTTAGACCTGCCCAATGTGGTATACTGGTATATAATGATGTAACGTCTAAGGTACACATCATCCAGTGCTCATCTAGTTGTGATTCTGAAACAATCTGAAGAAATTCCGTGGTGTTCTGTAGTCTGGCCCTAATATAACGTAGCAGTGGTTTGAGATATTGAGTCAGAAAGATGGACAGAGGTTCGGTCAATGAACCAATGCCTGACACTATAGGTCTCCCTGGAGGTGTGGAATATGATTTATGAATCTTGGGTAGTAAGTATAGGTATTGCTTAGCTGGGTCCTGAACAGTGAGATGATATTTGGATTTGGTGCTGATAATGCCTTCATCAACTGCAAGTTGCAAAAAATCATCAATTTCTTTTTTGAAATTGATGGGGTCAATGGGCATATGTAAATAGTGCTGAGTGTTGGACACTTGTCTTAAACCTTCAGCCCAGTAATAACTGGAGTTCATTACCACAATGGCCCCACCCTTGTCTGCAGGAATGATGGTGATGTCAGTGTTATTTTTGAGATTAATAAGAGCCTGTTTTTCATTGGTGTTCAGATTATTTCTGATACTGTACCCAGTACCCAACTGCTGATGTAAATCCTCAATAACCGCATTCTGAAATATACCTACATGTTTATCCATTGGAGGACAACATTTAGATGGTAGAAATTTGAAGTCAGTAGATCTTTGAATAGTGTCCTGTTGATCAAAAAATATTTTAAGATTTAACTTTCTGCAAAAATTCATGACATCAAATACAAATGTACTTTCGTCAACAAAAAAAACAGGAATAAAACCAAGTCCTTTATTTAACAAGTGTTCTTCCATTGATGTTAATACATGATCAGAAATGTTGTGTATATTTAAATTGTTGGTGTTCATTTGACTATTGATAAGAACAGTTCTTCCAATGTTTTTATACTTGCGTCCTCCCCTGTGTCTGCGCCTAAAGGGCGACTCATGTTACATACCCGTTTGGGAGTGGGTGAATCTGACAATTGAATGGATTCGGTGTCCGCGGTGGACGATTCATCCCCTGAACTTCTGCTAGGTGATGAACCCCCTCTTAAGAATGGATCTGGGTCGTTTCTTACGTGCATGTGTGAAATTCTTTGTACCCTCTGCAAAACATACCCCTTTATGAAGTTCAAAGGGTTTACCCCTTTGGTAATCTTCCATATCCCTTGAAAATTTCTTTAGTTTCTTTTCTTTGAGAATTCTCTCAGAGCCCGACATTTCCTTGGATAGTTTATTCAACCATCCAGAAAAGGCAGGTTGACTCTCATAAGATTTTAGCTCCTCACTCAGTTTTTGCACATCACAAATATTGGCTTGAATTGTTCTGTCATAATACGAGGAAAGAATATTCACAAACCTCATAGCCGAATCCTGTTGTGCAGCATTCCACTCTTTCATGAATACCTCATCCGGTTTGCCAACCAATGGTTGCACCTTGGTTCTGAGGCATCAGGGAGCTATATTCTGATGTTTGTATGCTTTGAATAATTTAGCATGCCATATATTAGATCTTAGTATTTTGATTTTTTTAGCAAATTCAGTGAATAACATATCACAATCGTCAACTGGATCAATTGTTCCATCGGTAGAAGACCCCCTGTGGGATGTAATCCCAAAGATCTATATATCATCTTTGTCTGCACAAAGTCCTTTGACCATATTATTAAGATCCATGACAATAAATTGTGTATGTCAAAGCCAAATGTGATGTCTATATAACCAATCCAAGAAAATCCACCAATTCTGGTGATCGCTAAGATGGTAAAACTGAGCTCCCAAGAATGTCGTCCCCTGAGAAAATTCTCAAAGAAAAGAATAGTGTGCTGATCCAAAATGGAGAGGCAGTTAAGAAGCAGAGGGCTGAAGAACACACACAAGAATAAGTAAAAAGACGGGGTGGTACTATGACCAAAATGTCCAGTACTAAGGCACTTGAAGCACAAAGTCATCAAAAACCCAAAAACAATGTATAAGGAATGATAGTAATACCAATATAAAGGGAATGACGACTGGAAACAAACAATGCTGAAAAACACGATCCATAAAATAATGAACAATGTATTCCTGTGATGTATGTTGAATAAAATAAAACTCTCAAGGACATGTGAGATGTTTACATGTCATGTACCCATCCCATTAGAAGTGAACTTGCATAAAAGCAACAAGACAAAATATTCTGATATGTCACTGTATACAGTTCTTGACAAATTAGTTAGAGAGGGGTATGCAATGTTTATATATCTCAACTAGAAATGACAAAAAAGGATTGCACCTAGAGTGCAATAAACAAAGTACTTCCCTAACCAAATGAGCAATAGGTACTATGGACTAGCCTTCTTTGGTAAAGATGTGAAAAAAATATACAAAAACACCCAGCAAGTTAAATACAAAAACCCATTTAAGATGATAGCAGTGCATTGTGATTAAATTCTGGTTGAAATAATATATTGTATCATAATGCGCGTCACATTATAAAACACCAACTGGAATCAACAATATACCAATGGAGGGTAAAGAAAAAATGTCATATCCTGTATGCAAAAAAATTTTTTGTGCCCAACCGAATGATTTCAGGGACAAGTACTGCAGGCAGGATCAAAGATCGTGCATCTAGATGTAAGTGAGCAAAATTAAATAAAAATAAAATAAAAAACCTTGACTGTTAAACAAATACCACAAGTGTGGTACGAATTATTTGTTTGCCACAAAAAATGGCAAAAACTATTAACCAGGAATGACCTGTTAACTAGTATAGAAACAAAGAGTACAGCAATATAAATAAAACCTGCAATGGTTTATAAGATATTTTTAAACTAAAGAGAATACAACAGTAAAAGGTAGCAGTAATGCAGAACTGTGAACTGTACTGCTGCTAATATGTAATAAACAAATTTAATAATAAATGCTGTCATTAAATCCAATATGCATTCATATATACATCCAATTACAATCTTAAAGATGATGTCCTAGACCCTGCAAGAAGGATGGCACATCCTGTGTGGACAAATATGTTAAACAATGTCCAAAAAAAGTATATGTTAAACAATACTTGGAGTCCGTTTCTGATGCTATACCCAGTACCCAACTGCTGATGTAAATCCTCAATAACCGCATTCTGAAATATACCTACATGTTTATCCATTAGAGGACAAAATTTAGATGGTAGAAATTTGAAGTCAGTAGATCTTTGAATAGTGTCCTGTTGATCAAAAAATATTTTAAGATTTAACTTTCTGCAAAAATTCATGACATCAAATACAAATGTACTTTCGTCAACAAAAAAAACAGGAATAAAACCAAGTCCTTTATTTAACAAGTGTTCTTCCATTGATGTTAATACATGATCAGAAATGTTGTGTATATTTAAATTGTTGGTGTTCATTTGACTATTGATAAGAACAGTTCTTCCAATGTTTTTATGCTTGCGTCCTCCCCTGTGTCTGCGCCTAAAGGGCGACTCATGTTACATACCCATTTGGGAGTGGGTGAATCCGACAATTGAATGGATTCGGTGTCCGTGGTAGACGATTCATCCCCTATGGCTGGGATGTTTTCAACTACCCAAACATTAACTGGGAGAACTACTGAAGTACTAACTCCCTTGCCCAACATTTCCTAGAATTTATAAACTCAAACACCCTGGAACAACTGGTCAACACTCCCACAAGAGGTGACAACATATTGGACCTGGTCATCACTAACATGGGCAACCGGTGTTCCACACCGGAGGTCAACCCCAAGCTGGTTAGATCTGACCATAAACAAAGCACTTTGGATATCCACATTCCGCCCCCATCCCCGGACAAGGAAACCACCGTGAAAAACGTTTCAAAAGCAAACTTCACGTTACTTAAAATGGAGGTGGAAAGTTTCAAAGCCTCCATGCTAAAGGATAGCGCTTTCCAAGCTTCAAAATCCTTTACTAATGCATTCTACGGGCACCTACAAGAATGCATGGATCATGCTAGCCCAAGCAAAACCAAGACTCACTCCTCCAAGAAAAGGAAACCAGTATGGTGGACCCCTGCCATAAACAAGCTATACAATAGAAGAAGGAAACTAGTACAGAAAAGAGTAAAATCCCAAGAAGGGAAGACATCCCTGATCAGTATCAGCAAGAAACTATAATCCCTCATAAAATCATCCAAGGCAAGCTTTGAAAGAAAACTTGCTAAGGACTCCAAAGATAACCACAAGGCATTCTTTAGCTATGTCAAGAATCTAAGTGGCAATGCTCAGATCTGCTCAGAGTTAGTGCAGAATGGCACAAACTACACTGAACCAACTGATATTGCCAACATCCTCTCTCACCCCCAAAAGGGCCCATAACCATACCAGAAGAATGTAGAGCCCCTGAAATCACAGACACTCAGGTTAAAATAGCCCTCTCCAAAGCCAAAATCACAGCATCAATGGGACTGGACGGTGTCCCAGGCTGCGTCCTACATGAGCTAAAAGATGAACTAACCCCTCACCTAAACACACTGCTCAAACTCAGCCTCTCGACAGGCTATGTACCCATAGAGTGGTGCACAGCAACGGTTATTCCACTCCACAAAGGTGGGTCCACAACGGACCCCAGGAACTATCGCCTTATAAGCCTGATTAGCTTGGTCTGCAAGGCTATGGAGTGCATCATCATGGAACTCATTAACAGAGACATTGAGAACCTCCAAACACTGGACCCTACCCAATTCGGCTTTGTTAAGGGCAGATCATGTCTCCTAAACCTGGTGGACTTCTTTGAGACATTTACCAAGGTTATAGACGTGGGAAAGGTGGTACACACAGCCTACCTAGACCTCGGAATGGCCTCTACACCATTCCCCATTCAGGCATTATAGACAAGCTCATCAGCCTGAACATAAACCCTTATGTCACAAGATGGGTTGCCAGTTGGCTCACAGACAGAACCCACATGGTGAGAGTTGCAGGAGCTAGGTCTGACTCTAAACTGGTTACAAGTGGTGTTCCCCAGGGCTCAGTCCTAGGACCCCTCCTGTTCGACATATACTTCTCAGAGGTACAGACAAGCACAGGAGGACTATGGCTGACCAAGTTCGCATACGACTGCAAACTAGGGTCTATAATTGACTCACCGGCTGACACAGACATCCTCCAAAAGGGTCTCACTGAGACAGATACCTGGTGTCAAAATCATGGCCTCAAGCTAAATGCCAAAAAGTGCATAGTTATTCCCTTTGGAAATAACAAAGTACCCACAAACTACCACACAGGTGGTAGTCCCCTAAATACGGAAAACATAATAAGGGATCTGGGGACCCAAGTAGATAGTAATCTCTCCTTTGATAATCACATTGCCAAAGTGGTTAGAAAATCCTTCTATGTGGCCCACCTAATCACAAAAGGGTTTGCATCCAGATCAAAAGAGGTCATTGTGCCCCTCTACTCATCAATCATCAGACCCATCATAGAGTACAACACCCCATTTGAGATGTACTTTACAAGACACCTGCAACAGCTGGAAAGACCACAGAAGTACCTCACCAAGAGGATCACTGGCCTCAAACAGATGCCCTATGCAGCTCAACTGAAGAAACTCCAGCTGTACTCGGTTGCATACCGCCTGCTCAGAGGTGATCTCTGCCTGACATACAAGGCCATGTCCAACCCAGAATTGATGGACATGCTCCACCTAAAGAAAGCCACATGCTCTAGGGATCTAAACCTCATGACAACAATAAATAGGACTTGCTGGAGGGATAGATTCCTGTCCCAGAGACTTCCCATGCTTTGGAACAAGATTCCAATCTACATTAGGCAGAGCTCCTCGCTAGCACTCTTCAAGAGAAACCTTGACGAGCAGATGGGAAACAGAATGTTTACTCCAGGGATCACTTCATTGGCTCTGCTGGACAGAGGCACAGGGAACTAATCTAAGGGGGTGGCAAAAGCCAAAACATTCTGGCTAGGCTTATAAATGCCTTCAGGCAGATAGCCTTATACCTACCTATGAAAAAAGAGAGTGAGAGAGAGAGAGAGAGAGAGTGAAACACATTGCATCATGGCTTGTGTTATGCTACCACCTGCTGGTTTTAATCAAATAATCCAATTTGTTGGCCTAAAGCTCCAGATTACCGATGACCATTGAGTGTGTGGTCAGACTTACTGTTGATACCATCCATTTCATATGAAATACTTTCATGGAGTTTTATTTCTGGTTACTGCGCAGCAGATCAATCAGGTGTCCCCTTTATATGGCATACTTAGCAGGCTGCCTGGAGTGCATACAGTAAATATAATCTGATGCAAGGCCACAGATTAAAAACTGCTGATTAAATGGTAGTATTTTTGTGGTGTCACAGTAATTAAATTTGTATTTCATAAGAAGGCAGCTCTTTAAGCTACTACAGAAATCTAATAAAGAATCAACAAACAAGGCAATGACAAGAAACAATGGTCCAAAACTGTCAGTTTATTATAAAACAACGAACAAAGCTTTCGAGTTAACAAAGTCTTCTTTAGTATAGTGTTAAAACAGGCAAGCTATAATGCATTAATATATATCACATGCTAGCCAATAAAAACAGCACAGTTCATCACATGGCATAACAGCCTACAATCTTAAAATCAGACTTGACTAATTCATATAACAAAACATTAATTTGAAGTTAAGTCATATAAGAGTGTTTCTCTTTTAATAGTGGTTTCAAACTATTAGTGACATTTAGTCCTGGTGGGTGGTTAGCCCAAAAATAATTTATCCATTTATATTCCTCTATCTCGGTTTTATTAGCAAGGTCGCCACCTCTATTCCCTAGTGTGACTCATGATAAAACATGAAATTTAAAGCTATGCTGCACACAATTCATCATTATATGCTTTGCCATGGCATTAGTTGGCACACTTCTAATATCAGAGAGATGTGAGGAAATTTTTTCTTTTAACTTTTGGTTGGTCTTTCCAATATAGAATGCCTCGCAAGCTATGCAGTTTGCTAAATAGACCACATCCTGGGTATTACATGTTGCATACTCTGTAAATAAATTTTTTTTATAAGTATATGGATATATAAATTCATTAGATGCATTTATATATCTACAGAAATTAAAGCTATAACATGGGACAGTAGATCTTAAACAATCCTTTCCTGCTATTTTAGGTTTACTTTCACTCAGGTCTTTGTAACATAGAAACTGCTTTAGGTTCCTTTCTCTTTTATAGGTGAACTGAGGTCTTTCTCCTATAATTTTACTTAACTTAGTATCAGATTTAAGTATAGTCCAATACTTATCCAGATCTTATCTGGGATGTATGCCTATTATATTTCATTATGTATCGGCCCCTCTCTATCTCTTTTAGTCATAGTAGGTTCAGAATTTTTAGTTTGAGATGAAATTCTTTCTTTCCTAACTACATATTTATTATTCTCTTCATAGCCTGTTACCCTAAAATCTGAGGCCATAGCTTCTAGCTTTTTCTCAAAACCATTACCACTAGTATGTAACCTATTGGCCCTCATAAATTGGCTTTTAACACCATTTTTATGGCTATAGCCAGGATGCATGCTTCGTACATGTACATATCTTGTCGCCTGCACATTCTTTTTATAAATGGATGTTTCAAAAGATGGATAGTTATGTGTAATAGCAACATCTAAAAAATGAATAGTCACATCAGAATAAGACATACTAAGCAGTAGAAAACTAGTTGTACTTTGCAAATACTCTACAAAGACTTAGAATGTTTGTAACCCTTCCATCCACAACCCCTTTTAGTCATTTTTACACATGGTGTTGCGTGTCACTTTAACAGTGATAATCATCTAGAGCCAAGGTTCACACAACCAGGTGGCTAGCCATGCCATGGATGTTCCTCTATACCACTCACTCACACACACTCACATATATGGCCTGTTTAGAGTGTCCAATCCACATTCTGTATGTCTTTGGAAACCCACATGAACACAGGAAGGAGATGCAGACTCCACACAGAAGGCACCCCAGCCAAGAATCGAACTGGAGAATGGGTACTGATTATCCTTGTTTATGTTTGAAAGAAAATTGGAAGACTATTAAAGAAAAGAGAGAGAGAGAGAGAGAAAGAAACACTTTGCATCATGGCTTGTGTTATGCTGCCACCTGCTGGTTTTGATCAAATAATGCAATGTGTTGGCCTAAAGCTCCATATTACCATAACCATTGAGTGTGTGGTCAGACCTACTGTTGATAACAAGCCATCCATTTAACATGAAATACTTTATTTCTGGTTATCATGCAGCAGATCAGTCAGGTGGACCCTTTATATGGAATACCTAGCAGGCTGCCTGGAGTGCATGCAGTAAATGTAAACTGATGCAAGGCCACAGTTTAAAAACTGCTAATTACATGGCAGTGTTTTTGTGATGTCACCGTAATTAAATTTGTATTTCATAAGAAGGCAGCTCTGAAGGCTACTAAAGAAATCTAATAAAGAATCAAAAAACAAGGCGATGACAAATTAAATATCATGCTAGCTGTACACAGTCCTGCAATAAGTTTTACATTTCAATGTTCAGTTCATAGCTTATTTGCCTCTATAAAATGTATTTATATTTTGATTACTAGTTTGTCCAACTGGGTTGTAGCCCATTTACAGTGGAAGCTCAGGGACAAAACAGCTACAGCTAAGATGTAAAAATTACAAGTCTTACCTATGGATTGTCAAGTTACTACCCAAAGAACAAGTTCACAGAATACAACCAATCAGGAGCACAACCTGATGAAAATATTAAAAGTAAGTGTTCATAGATAATTGCATTACAGCTGCACAGTTCTAAATATCAAGGATCCCATAATGCAATGTGGCCCATAGTTGCTTAGATATGAATCAGGACTTGCATGGTAATGGCAGCTGGTGTTGTTGTTTGTCTTTCGGCTTTTCCCGGTGAGGGGTCGCCACAGCGGAACTCCGGTCCACTAATGATTGACAGTAGATTTTCACGGTGCCGAGGTGCCAGCTTGACGTTCAACCTTCAACAAAGGCACGCCCATTTACGCATGTCTTTTGAACGCCCACCCAACCGCAGGGAGGACATGCAGACTCCACACAGAAGGCACTCCCCGCACTCCAACCAAGAATCGAATGGGAGAACCTAATGGTAGCTAGTGTAAAGGAGTAAATTAGTGGAACCATATTACAGGCTCAGCTGACGTTAGGCAAGCTCAGTGGAGGTAGGAATGACAGAAAATGTGTCCAAGCATGCTTGAGGCTATGCACTCTTAAATGCAACAAAGCCCTCATCACTGCCATATGCACAGTGGCAGACAGGGCAAGGAGGGCCAGCACAACATGGTGTCAACCCATTTCATCATATAAATGAGAAAGAAACAGGGAGTTAGGAAAGTTAGAAAGGGAATTAACATGCAGAGGAAAACATGCAAGAGCAATTGTAAGGAGTAACTGGTGAAGGTGGAAAAATGACTTTTTTATAGGAAAGTCTCCCATTTTTATATAAGAACTGTAGGGTTACTGGGAATGTAGTGAGGAATGGTTTGGGGAGGCACAGATCAAAGTGAAAAGGTTGTAGGGGCAAACAAATATAAAACAGACAGAGGTGATATTATCAAAAAAGTTTGGGACCAATTGATGGACACAAACAGACACAGGGTGGAGACTTTGGGGAGAACTGGACAATAAACATGGTATAGGAAGTAACACACAATATGGGAAAAGATATAGATGACAGACAGAGCAAGAGGTGAACCATCAACAGAGAACAAGCTCAGAGAGGTGGAGGCATTCCTGGTGTTCTTATCTGGAAAAGGGGAGTGAACCCTCATACCCAGTGGTGGTTTGGATGTGAGAGCTAGGCTGGTGACACTGTGTGATTATCTCTCGGAAATGTATTATGTTAATATTATCCATTACATTGTCATGTTATTTAGTGCACTGTAGGTGAGGCAAGATTTACTCAGCTGGAGACTTGTGCATATTTGTCCTCTAGGTGCCTCCAGTCAGCAACAATAATACCATGCACAAGAAATTTTATGGGTATTCATGCAGTATTCACATATTTTGTCATATAATTGTATGCCAGCTGGAAAAGGGCTCTCTTTCTGCAATGCTATCAAATGTATATTGTCTTTATGCTTGTACAGTTTCAGCTGCTGAATGGTTTGGCACAAGGTGACAGCACATGCCTAATGTCAGCAGGTCACCTGTGACTGATGATGCTGGCAGTGTACACATGGCACAGTCTGATGATACAGTGGCACTGTCAGCAGTACTAGCACTGAAGGGAGAACACACATCCCCCCATGTATGAAGAGGGGGGGGGGATATGTGCATAGACAGACCAAAACCTGTCTCATCAGTGTTTTAGTTTTGTAACTAACAGAGCTACTCAGGCAACATAGGAGTTCCTAGCCCAGCTGGCATCTGTGAGGTGTAGTGTCTATGACAAGTACACACACACACACAGACACACACTCACACACACACACACACACAAACACACACACACACACACACACACACACACACACACACACACACACACACACACACACACAACAGGGGAGAGGCATGGTGGTCTTTGGTACTGTGATGATGCCATGTCATCCATGAGCTAGGTGCAACACGTGGCATTAATCAATGGATGTGCAGATTACTGATGGATGCACAGACATTTACTATCCACATCATTATAAAGTTGGTGAGTACACTGCATTACTGCAGGAACATGTAGTACACCTACACAGCCTGCAGAATGACATCCAGCATCTGTACAGTGACCTACAGTATATACACAGTTCGAGTCTCTAGTGGGTGTCATGGCATCTATTGGTGAATCCATGAAGCAGATTGTAACCATCCTTGATCTGCCTCTGCAGGCCCTGCTGTCCATGATCAGGGCAGGAACCATATGTGAGATGGTCAGTTACAGGCTGAGTATACCCAGATGACAAAGACTATTGCTAAGACATCATAATTAGAAGTTATGTTATGCTATAATTATATTAGCAATCACTATTGCTAAAACTACACTCTTCACATAGCTACTCTAAATTTTCAGAGTATCTGTAATAAAACCTCCAGATTTGCATACCTGGCTCTCTCAAAACAAAACCAATATCCTAGCTGCAACAGAAACCTGGTTAAAACCAACTATACTGGACTCTTTCTCCCACCTAACTTTAGTGCAATTAGGGCAGACAGATGTAATTAAAACAGGAGGTGGTGTCGCCATCATCTACCCCAATACCCTCAGCATCTCACCATTTACATAATCTATTCCTCAATTCCAAAATGCTGAGTTTCTGATCTCCTTTCTGGAAATTGACTGCTCTAAAAAACTTTGTATTATTGTCCTGTACATCCCCCTGGAAATAACATATCAGTTTTAGAATATATCCTGTCTTGGATTTCCTATACTACAAAAAAATGAAACAATTATTCTTGGCGATATGAATATTGATTTGGTTACCATTTCCTCTAAACAATCATCCAGCATAAATCTGTTTCACTTCACCCAACTAATCTCTACCACTACTAGGAACAACAGAAAAACCAATGAAGGTTCCATCTTAGACTGGATTCTTGTCTCAGACCCCTCCAAGTACTTAACCTCTGGCACCATGTCTAACTCCATTAGGGACCACCTCCTTGCCTATGCTATCCGAGCCTGTTCATCCCTCCCTAAAGACCACAATATCAAAATTGTCCAAAGCCTTTCTAAATTTAACCCCCATTCATTTAATAGCATATTGAATAGCATCAACTGGAATATTCTTAAAACTCTTCCACTGGATGATGTTCTACTCTACTTTAATAACTCCTTTCTAAAAATCTTGGATAGCCTAACTCCTACCAGAACCAAAAGCAATCATGCCCCCTGTTTAACAAACGCTACCAAAAGAAATCATGACTAATAGGGACAGAGTTTGGAAACCCTGGCTCAAATCTAATAATCCTTCTGACCTCATTCATTACAAACAGCTCTGAAACCAAGCAAAAAAAAAAAACATCTCTAAAGACATACAGCAGTACTTCTGGAACCAGTAAGTAAATAGAAAAAAATAACCCCAAAATGTTCTGGTCTTCCATCAATAATCTCCTAAATCCTGGCATCAAACCCAGTCCCTGCCCACATCCCAACATCCCTCCTGAACAAATAGCTAGCATCTTTAACTGCTACTTTATTGACACCATTGCTAAAATTACTGCTACTTTTTCTTTACCTCTCCCAAACAATACTACTCCTACTCCATCCTCTCCTTCTCCCCTGCAATACTCTTTACCTCAGAACCTTCCCAATACCTCATCTATTTTACATCATCCCTCTCCAGACTATAACCCCCCCCCCTCCAAACTGCACACAACAATCTTCCCAACCAGAATTTAATCTCTTTCCAATCCCTATCTCCTACATCAAAAAAATATTTTTGAATTTAAAGCTCTGCTCAAACTCAGCCGATAGAATTCCTAACAAATTTCTTAAAATCGCTGCTGACACTGGCCTATTTTATTAGCATTCTTATTAACAGATCTATCCGAGAATCCCACATCCCTTGCCTCTGGAAAAAAGCAATCATCCTACCACTTCATAAATGTAGCTCATCAACTGATACCTCTAATTTCTGACCCATTTCTGTACTTCCCCCATTTCTAAAATTCTTGAAAAATGCAAAGCCAAAGCCAACTTCATGCTACTGAAATCAGAAGTGACAAACTTCACAACACCCACGCAGACGGGATCTGGAAGTTCGACTGCAGAATCCTACACTAAGGCACTGTACGAGCACAACCACTCGTGCATGAATCGTGCCATCCCAAATAGAACCAAGATGCTGTTCTCCAAAAAAAAGGAAGCTAATTTGGTGGTCCCCTGCTATAAACAAACTATACAACAAAAGGAAGAAACTGTTGCAGAAAAGAGGAAAATCCCAGGATGCAAAAAACTCCCTCACCAGCCTCAGTAAGAAGCTGAGATCCCTCATAAAATCCTCAAAAGCTAGTTACGAAAATAAAATTGCCAAAGATTCCAAAGACAACCACAAGAAATTCTATAGTTATGTCAAGAATCTAAATGGCAATGCTCAGATCTGCTCTGAGCTACAACAGAATGGCATTAAATATACTGATCCCAAGGATATTGCCAATATCCTGGCAGATCGATTTAGTGCCAACTTCACTCCCTTCTCACCCCCCTAAAGGGCCCAGCTCAATACCAAAAGATTGCCAAATTCTGATAATCACAGTCACACTAGTAGAAACAGCACTCTCCAAAGCTAAGAATACAGCATCCATGGGACCAGATGACATCCCAGGCTGTGTACTACATGAACTACAAAATGAACTGGCACCCCACCTAAGTGTCATGTTTAATCATAGCCTCACCTCAGGATTCGTGCCCACTGAGTGGCGCACAGCTACAGTTATCCTGATCCACAAGGGAGGATCCAACTTGGATCCCGGGAACTACCGTCCCATCAGTCTGACAAGCCTGATCTGCAAGGGCATGGAATGCATTATCATGGAACTTATAAACAAAGACATTGGCAACCTCCAGACACTGGACCCCACCCAGTTTGGATTTGTGAAGGGCCGATCTTGTCTCCTGAATCTGATTGACTTCTTTGAATCGGTCTCCAGAGCTGTGGACGAAGGTAAGGAGGTCCACACAGCCTATATGGACCTCACCAAGGCCTTCGACACCATACCCCACTCTGGAATCACAGATAAACTTACTAAGCTGGGCATAAATCCCTACATCACTCGATGGATTGCCAACTGGCATACTGACAGAACCCAGACTGTAAAAGTAGCCGACTCCAAATCCAGCTCCAGACAAGTGGCAAGTGGAGTACCTCAGGGTTCAGTCCTGGGACCACTCTTGTTTGGCATTTACTTCTCTGAAGTACAGGCCAACATTAAGGGACTCTGGCTAACAAAGTTTGCAGATGACTGCAAACTGGGAGCCATTACTGAATCCCCAAATGATGTGGATATTCTACAAAAGGGCCTTACAGAAACAGATGCCTGGTGCCAGAGCCATGGGCTCAAGCTTAATGCCAAGAAATGTATAGTCATCCTCTTTGGAAAAAAACATGTACCCATGAACTACCACATAGGTGGCAGGACACTAAACATCAAAAGTGTGATGAGAGACTTAGGGACACAAGTGGACAGTGGTCTCACTTTCGATAACCACATCGCCACAACAGTCAGAAAATCCTTCTACGTGGCACACCTCATCACTAAGGGCTTTTCATCCAGAAAAAAGGAGTCCATTGTCCCACTGTACTCATCTCTCTTTAGACCCATTATAGAGTATAATGCCCCATTTGGTATGTACCTCACAAGACATCTACAACAGCTGGAAAGGCCACAGAAATACCTCACTAAAAGAATCACAGGCCTAAAGCAGATGTCATATGCTGACCGTCTAAAAAAACTCCAGCTATACTCTGTGGCATATCGTCTACTCAGAGATGATCTCTGCTTAACATACAAGGCCATGTCAAACCCTGAGCTGTTGGACATGCTCCACTTAAAGAAATCCCAATCCCTCAGAGCCACACGCTCCAGGGATCTAAACCTTATCATCACAATGAACAAAACATGCTGGAGGGATAGGTTCCTGACCCAGAGACTCCCCATACTCTGGAATAGACTGCCCATACATGTCAAGCAGAGCACCTCATTGGCCCTCTTCAAAAGGAACCTTGATGATTGGATGGGAGATAGGAAATTCACCCTGGGGATCATGTCAGTCACCCTGCTAGACAGGGGCCCAGAGAAGTAAATATTGTGGGAAAAAATTTCCAGGGAATTGTTATGGCTAGGCTTGCATAGGCCTTAGGGCCGATAGCCTAGTACCAACCTATGAATCTATGTGTGCAGAAACAACTCTTAGACTACCTTCTAAACAACAAAATCCTCTCCCCAGCACAGCATGGGTTCCATCCAGGTCACAGCACATCCACTGTTCCAATATCCTTTTAGACATGGTCAACAAAGCCCGAGACTCAGGACACATTTATCAGCCCTCTTCTTAGACCTATCCAAAGCATTCAGTACCATCTTTCACTCTATCCTCTTCTCCCAGCTCTCCAGCATAGGACTATCTCCCCAATCACTTAATTGGTTCAAAAGCTATCTTTCCAACAGACAGAATGCTGTCAAATGGCATAATTCCATTTCCCCCTACCTTTATAACTCTACAGGTGTACCGTAAGGCTCAATTTTAGGCCCTCTTCTGTTTAACATTTTTATCAACAATCTCCACCAAGCTGTCCTGCAGGGTTCCCTAGTCCAGTATGCAGATGACTCTAGTATAGTCTGATCTGCTCCCAACACAAACCTATTACAGCAAACCACCCAAGCTGCATTTTCCACTGTGGAAACTTGACTTCACAAAAATCACCTTTCTTTAATTCCCCCCAAAAAACTAAACTTATGATCTTTACTCCCAAGAAAAATACACCTATTAATAAAGCTGACCTCAATATAGTCACTCTTAACTCTACCAAAATTGAGCTAGTAACCCACATTAAATTGTTAGGCATAATAATCCATGCAAACCTTAAATTCGATCTGCACATCCAAAGTAATATAAGTAAGACCCACAAAAAATGTGATTACTCTATAGACACAATAAGTTCCTCTGCCTCCCGACTAAACAAGTATTAGCACTCTTACCTGTTACCTTCACTAACCTATGGTGCACCTTTACTAACCAACCTACAGTCTTCCTTGAAAACAAAACTAGAAATGTGCTATAAGAAGATTGCTAAATCTGCTACAGTCACCACTCTACTCATCACTGTATTGCCCTAAAAAGATTACAATGGCTCGAATTCCCCCACTACCTATTACTCCTTCAGCTTACAACTACACACAAATTCATTCATAAACCACAAGACTGCCCAGCCCTTAGCTCCCTACTGTCCCTTTATAACCCCATTAGGCCTCTGAGTTCTGAACACCAACTCCTCCTTCAAGCTCATAAACCCGTATTACTGCAGGCCAGTTATTATACTCGTGTAATATTGCCAGAATATAGAATAACCTACCTACATTTATCCGCTTACAGAAAAGCTCTTATAACTTCAAAACTGCATTGTACAGTCATCTCTTTTCCAATCGGACATGTAACTGTTCAGTTCCTTCCTCTGCCATTACTTAATTCTACCAACCGGATCTAAATCTGATTTTATCCAGTTGCTGCTCCAACTTTTTCTTTTCTTGATAACTCCTAATGAACTTATAGCTACTTAATTCCTCCTCTTGCTTTCTCTTAACTCCCTAACCACTTTCCCTTCTTCTCTCCCAGAGTTCACTCTCCTTCTGCTTCATTCTTCCCTCTCTCCTATTTTTTTTTTTGCTTCCATCCCCCATTCTCTCTTTTTGCCTCTTTTCTTTCCTCCTTTCTTCTCCCCCTGTATTTCACACAGTACTCCTCTTATGTCTTCTCTATACATATGTTTTATTATTTATCCTATGTAATGCCTGGATTTACATGCATTCCTTGGTGCTCATAACTATATAATAACATTGAACTACTTTGTTTTGCCTAAGTACTGTGTCATGTTATTATTGTGTGTACTATGAGTATGTTTAATTTTGCTGTAAGTATAGTGTTATATCAGTTTTATCTATTTTTTGTAAATATTGTGGTAATTTGTTTTATGAAATTTTCTTGATCTTGTTGGAATTTATAAAACGTTTTGAAACTTCTGTAAGTGTTATTGTTATTTTGGAGCTTTTCTTCCCAGGCCTCCACTGAAAATGGGCTTACTTTGGCCCAGTGGACTTTCCCAGTAAACAAATGCCAATAAATAAATAAATCATTACCTTTGGCTGTAGCCACAGAAGGTACCACAACTGGCTTTGGCCAGTTTCACATACGTTGCCACTATTGCTCTTTAGGATGCGCCTCTGGGATACTTCACTAGGCTGCCCACTTTCATTCCTGAATATCCCCCGTGGGCAGACAAAGCACCACACCTACTTGTGGGCATTATATTAGCTATTGGTTCAGTACATCCAATGGCTGCCAAGATAGGACACCCTATCACTGTGCACAATTATTCTACTGTAGTTTGACTGCCTTGAGCCTATAGACTGCAGGCCATTGCAATAGATATCTCCAATGTCTGCAATAAGGCAACACCACTGTGCCACTAGAACAAGTGATCCCTGTCTCCCTGCAACCTGCCAAGCTGTATGGCTACCATCCCAGCCTAGATTATAGTGTAATTATCAACTGTTACTGTGTTCCCCCCATACAAATTATCATGCTTGTACTCTTCTTACCTCCTATCCTGTGTGGATAAGACAATATCTAATGTACAGTGTAGCCAGTCCATGTGTTGCATTACATAGTTTTGGTTTGATAAGACATGCATCCTTTTATTCTATGTTGTCTGTATCATGGCCCATAGTTGTAGACAAGTTGCTGCTTTCTTATCAGTGCCATGATGTGTTTCACCCACATCTGCATCTCATGGGGTCCCACTGATGCCTGAACCTCCTCTAATTGGCTACACTGCTCCTCATCTGCTTCAACATGTATTGTTGTCCTTGCTGTAATGTTTCCTTGCTGTTGAAGCTGTTTCTGCACAAACATTTGGTGTATCTCTCAGATTAATAGTGCAGCACCCCAATGGATGCATCTAAGATACAGAAGTATCCATTAAATTCACCAAATATATATTACACCATGTACTGTGCCTCTGCATGTGTAGTATTGTATGCCATTACTGGGATGGTCTGTGGGTGGTAGATGGCAGTCCTTATCCAGCATTGCCTACAACACAGTGACACCATTATATGAGGCTTACTTCCTGATTCCATGGTAACTGCATACAGTTAATCCATACCTATCACCCCACATGAAATCTTGGTACAAATCTGAAGTATGCTGTATATGAGACTCTTAGGGTCATGGTATTGCAAGCCATCTGCCAGTCAAGGGAATGGGAGCTCTTCCAGTTGATGTATCTGACATACTGTGGACCAGGTGGCTCTAATGTTAATCTGTTTCCAGTTAATGGTTCACAAGACCTTAGGGAAATGCAATGCTTAAAAACACCCACATACTTTGTAGTTCTCTCCTGAGCAGTTCTTGGAACCACATATGCTTCTCTACATGCTACAGCATAATGTCAAGGAACTGGTCAAAGGTGTAACTAGGGTGAGGCACAGGGAGCAACCACCACATGTGCAAAATGTTAAGTGGCAAGCTTGGCAGATCCTGACTGTTCTTCAAGACATTGCTAACATTTTTGAATGCCAGGAGTGCATTTGCAATCAGCACTGAAGTGCTGTAGTACATCATGTCTTCTGTGCATTACTGGAACTCTGAAAAGAATGTTAGTACTGCATTTGCAGTCAAATTTCTGAACTCAAAAACTGTAGCAATCCATGAGTGTAATAAACTGTAGCAGCTGCTTGCTACAAAGGTAGCAAGCATCAGCCTGACACAATTAAAAAGGAGTCATGAGCATTTTTTGTTCCACTAGTCACCTTAAAGTTGGAGGAGTGGTCTGACTGACAGATAACACTGAGCACAAACATAGCTAGCTACACCTCCGGAATTGGTACAGGACATGTGAGGCTAACATGTAAAACTCCAAGTATGTTTTCTTGTATATTGCTGAAATGTTCCTGTAGCTAGGATGGTTAAAGCTATGCAAACCTTAGTGTCAGTGTCCACCAGGATGACTTGTTAACTCATCCCCCTTATTCCATATCCACCCATCCATACATCCATCTAGCCATCCATCCACAACCCCTTTTCACATTTTTTTACACATGAGTTGGGGTGTCGCTTCAACACTGACAATCATCTAGAGCCAAGGTACACACCACCGGGTTGCTAGCCCTGCCTTATAACCCAGCCTTATGCTTATGCTAGCCCTGTCCATATATAGGCAACAAATTCTACAGGTTTCTGTTTGGTATCCCTATTCACATAGAAACAGTCCACTGCCTGCTAGTCAGCCAAATGGTGGTAATTTAGGTGCTGATGGTATGATTTTCAGTGGAGTAGATGACGATGGCATGCCAGATCATAAGCACTGGCTCTGAAAGCAGCCACTAATGTAGCTGTCCCTATCATGAACATTATAAAGTCTTGTAGACAATCAGTTCCTGCTGTTCAGAACTGACGGCTGCATCAGAATTCCTGTTTTAGACATTTCTGAATCTCTCTGTCAAGTCTGATGGCATAATTTACTTATTTATTGTGTCTCATTTGACTCTGGCATCTCATTTCTATTTCATCATGGAGTCATTTGTATTTGCTGCATACCACACTACTTTTCATCTCATGTAACTTCACTAAGTATGCCCTTGAACTGCCTCTTCCCTGCATGCCACCTCTCTTTGTGCTGTTCTGAACAGAGCAATGCATGAACTGTCTATCAATATCAGCTGATGTCTTCATTTTAAAATGCATGCAATGGGTGATATATTTTACATACTGTTTCTTCCCAGTTGCCACATAAACCAACTCATTAATAAACAAATGTCACTTTCAGGAATATCTTCTCTCACAAATACACTAGATGACTAATTCTTCTTCAAGTTATCCTTGTGGATCAGGGTGTTTCTGAAAAGTGTCAGTGAAGCTTTCTTTTTTCACTTATATGGTGGTGGTGCTGCGGTAGTGTAGTCCCCTCACAGTAAGACGTTGTCCTGTTCGATTCTCAGCTAGAGCGTCTTCTGTGTGGAGACATGAATGGGTGTACCTTCGTTAACGGTTGTGCGTCATGGTCAGCAACTCAGCACGTAAAAATCTACTGCCAATCATTAGCAGACTGGAGTTCTGCTGTGGAGACCCCTAACCAGGAAAAGCCGAAAGACACAACAACAACAGTTAACAAATATACAAACAAACATTTAACAAATACTTTATGACTTGACTTCTAAGTAATTTTACTAACTATTATGACAGTCAAAAGAAAATAATGGTGCCCATTAATACATCAGTCTGTAATGGAAAGATGAAACTGTACTTTAAGAAAAAAATACTGCAGTTTTGAATAAAATGACTCAGATTCAGCAAACATCCATGCAGGAATAACTTATTCCTACACAGAAGGGACCATTCCTGTGCAGCACAGCAGCGCGCCATGCATATGTATGAAGGCGTGCTGCCATGCTATAATACTTACATGGGGATGTGTACAAGCACAGGGAGCATGTTTGAGAGCAGTGCTTTCACAATACACATGCCCCCTGCACACCAGAATTGCCGTACTGCAATTTAAAAAGAAAAAAATCGCTCGTTACACCTCTCAACCCGTTATAGTAAGAAATCTGGACAAAGCCATAAGGGACAACTGCTAAACATTTTGCTATTACAAACTTAGAAAGTTGATAGAATAATAGGTTTTGCATTAGCATGAATATTGTGAAGGTTATGAAGTCAGAACATGCACCTCTCAACCCGTTAGAGTAAGAAATCTGGACAAAGCCATAAGGGACAACTGTGAAATATTGTTATTACAAACTTAGAAAGTTGATAGAATAACAGGTTTTGCATTAGCATGAATTTTCTGAAGGGTATGAAGTATAAAATGCAAATGTTCTGTCATTACTGTCGAACTTCAGTCTGTAATGATGTGCCAGATTTATGAAAAGTGGACCAAGATGTCAGTGTATTAAAGTTGTGAAACCCCCATATAACCACGTGTCCCATACAGTATAGTCACACAAGAATAAATGTAATGAAAGCACATTGGGGGATGTCAGGGAAGGTAAACAAATTCATAATATGTCAGGAATGATGAATCAGTCCTATACAGATGGTAGTCCATAAAATAAAACATAAGCAATACTAAGCATTGCACAGCTATGCTGACTGGGTGTAAGCATTGTGTAAATATGAATGCTAAACAATGAGTAGCCCAGCTAAGTGGATTTACCCATTGGTAAGCAGTGCCGAACCTGCCCCTCTAAGCACTGCCAACCTTAGCTAAGCAGGTTTGCCCTTAGCTTAGCTCAGCATATTCAAAACTGTCCAATCACGGCAAAGTGTGGGAAATTGGCCTTATTTAAACCTTGCGGGCAGGAATACAGCTCATAACTGGTTGTAGCTCCCCAGTGTAGGCAGTATGGCAGGTGTTGGAGAGGGCATGTGCTTTCGGGCACAATGCTGGGCATACAGGAATCCAAGTTCATGGTAGGACTCCTTGAAAAAAAACATGATGTGAGACTGCTGCAGGACCAGTACTAAGGCTCCCAATACAAAGCAGAAGAGTGGGAAAGTCTCGCCCATGATCTCAGCAATACCACTGGTATCCCTTGGACTGGTGAGCAGGTCCAGCACCACTATGCCGACTTGAAGCTGAGAAAGAGGGAGCTCTTGGAACAGTGGGTCCAAGAAGCATGACAGAAGGGTGATGTTCCAGCCAAGTATTCATAGCAATAACTGTTTACCAAAGTCCAGCCTGTATATGTGATGGATAGGTATTTATAAATGTTTCTCTCTCTTCATTACAGCTCCAGCTGAGCAGGTTGCGAAGCAGGAAGCTCATGCCAGCAGGTTGCAAAGGCTGAATTGTGAGGCTGGTGAGTAACAATCTAGTTTGTAGTATTCATACCAAATAAATATAAAGGAGTAGAATGTCACCTAGCATTATTAAAAAATGGGTATGATTTCTACTGAATAAAGCAGACAATATTACACTAATAGTCTCATATAGGTCATATATTAATAAAACTGTAACTGTCTGTCAATAAAATTCAAAACCCTCGGTTGGTTGTGTTTACTCTGGTATGATATGATTTGAAATGTGTACAGGTTATACACAGCAACTATAGCTCTGAAAGCATTAAACAATCAAGTCTCATCTGACAACGTTAATAATATGAGATTAACTGATATTACAAATGTCATGCACCAAGATCTGATATCTAAATAGTAATGTTGTGTTAATCACTGTTTTCCACACTGTGTTATGTGAAAAGGTATGTATAGGAATGTATGTATAAGAATGTTGTAATTACAAGCTCAGAGCATACAACAATGAGAGAATGAGAAAGAAATCATTCAAGAAAAAAAAACAGCAGTTTCTCAATAGCTCCCTCTGATGAAATACACATTTGTCATATTTTAGCAGAAACAGTCACGGTTCGAATCCTGGGAGTAGTAGCAAGCTGTATGCATAATTTCAACTAGGATTTTGTGAAAATATGTAGAAACAGACAGGTAGTATTAACAAACATTCCCTCCACAGGTCTTCCAGGTAAGAGAAGGTATAAAGTAGCTATAAGAAGGCTGTAGTTATACTGTGTCCAACACCCAAGGTCCAACCCCAAGACTGCAAATAACAGCAAGATAAATACATACACCAAGTGGTTTGCCCCAAGAAATATTCAAAAGTGTCATGCTGTCACAGCTACTGGTCTCTGCTAACAACAAGGGTGACTGATAGAAATCAAGGCAGAGTGTGTCAGTAGCACACACACACACACAGTATGAGTGCACATATGTAACCTTGACTATGTGAATATGGGAAGAAACAGTCATGTAGTATTAACAAACATTCCCTCCACAAGTCCTCCAGGTAAGAGAAAGTATAAAGTAGCTATAAGAAGGCTGTAATTATACTGTGTACAAACACACCACTCCCCAACCCAAGGCCATAGTTGTTGTAATAATACCTCTAGAGTAATGAGTAGAGCAATGATCATTAAAGCTGTGACCATTGCAAGAATCTACATCTGTTAACTGACATCTCTCTCTCTCCCCCACCTTATCTTCACCAATAATCTAAACACATAAATTAATGTGTATGTTTTCCACCAAACCTACTGTTGGGACATGTGTCTTGTTGTTCTACAAATGTTGAAATGTATTCCAATTAATGTTCCCTGTTCAAATACTATCATTGGTGGCCTGTTGCTATCAATGTAACCTGCATGCTGGTGTAATGCTCACTGTGTTTCCATATATGCATGTATTCTGTTTGCTATGCAAATGTTCCAGATCTGTTGTTTTGGGTTAATGGAAATACTCATGCATGCTGTTATAACTAATCCTGGAATGTGTTTACCATTACTAACCAACATATGTTCTACAACTGCGGATCGGGCTCAGCCTCTCCCACCTCCCCAAATATACCTACTATCCTTCCCCAACATCATACTCTCATCTTAAAAAAAATAAAAAAGGGCAATCTGCCCCCCCCCCCAAATTTTTCCCACTATATAGCTGTCCTTTTTGCACACGTGTCCACTGGACACATGCAATCTTGTCTAACTGGCTTCACAACACATTATTGTTGTCCTCACCCCTCTCTCTCAGGGGTTTGAGAGTCCAAATGTACCTCCAAATTCAGTATATATGCACAGATGTTGCTGTAGAAGAAATGGACAGCTATGGACCTTCCCTACATCCATCATGCATATCTCTAGCGGTCTTTCAGATTGTTTTACCCACTTTGTGCCCCCTTTTTCACCACTTTCCTATCACCCCTTTTTTCTTTTCTTTTAAAGAAATTAGCATGGGGGTAAGCAGAAGTAAGCAGTAGTAAGCAGAAATAAGCCTGTTTGTGAAGTGCTAAGTGATGCCTACACAGACTAAGCACTTTTAAGGCAAACTGTCTGTAAGCACATTTAACCGGAAGTTAGCATTGCTTACCGCCACACAAACCTACTTACAACGGCTTAAAAGTGCCATAATCACTCTGGATCCAACAGCCCTAGTTCTGCCCAGCAACAAAATAATGAGCCATTCCAAGTCTTGACCCTAGGACCATGCATACCATAGCCACAGCAAGTTACCACTATGGAAAAACTCCCTTATCAGCCTTAACAAAAGGTTGAGATCCCTCATCAAATTCTCTAAAGCTAGCTATGAAAACAGAATTGCAGCAGATAATAAGGACAACCACAAGGCCGTCTATAGTTATGTAAAGAATCTCTACCGCAGTACCCAGATTTGCTCTGAGCTAGTGCACAATGGTACCTCCTATACTGAGCCAACAGATATTGCCCTTATACTGGCTGACAGATTCAGTGCTAAATTTACCCCTCTCTCCCCACAAAGGACCAGTCACAAAACAAGTAGATTGCCAGGCACCTAGTATTACTGCTGCACAGGTTAAAACAGCACTGTCCAAAGTCAAGAATGCAGCTTCTATGGGACTGGACAATATCCCTGGCTGTGTTCTACATGAACTACAGAGTGAACTGGCACCTCACCTGCGTGCCCTGTTCAATCATAGCTTCACCTGAGGCTTTGTCACTACTGAATGGCGCACTGCTACAATCATCCCTCTCCACAAAGGAGGAGTGAATACAGACTATGGGAATTATCTCCCCATTAGCCTGATGAGTCTGATATGCAAAGCTATGGAATGCATCATGATGGACCTAATAAACAAGCATACAGGGAATCTCCAAACTCTGGATCCTACACAGTTTGGTATTATGAAGTGTAGATCATGCCTGTTCAACTTGGTCGACTTCCTTGAGGCAGTCACCAGAGTTGTGCATGAAGTCAAGGTGGTACATACAGCCTACCTTGATCTGGCCAAGGCCTTTGATACCATTCTCCACTCAGTAATCATAGAAAAACACACTAAGCTAGGCATCAACCCCAATATCACTACGTGGGTTGCAAACTAGCTCACAGATAGAACACACAGTATGAAAGTAGCTGACTCCAAGTCAGACTGCTGATCAGTCATGAGTGGAGCCCCACAGGGTTCGGTCCTGGGTCCTCTCCTGTTTGGTATCTACTTCTCTGAAGTCCAGGCCAACACGAAGGGACTCTGGCTGACAAAGTTCTCAGACGATTGCAAGTTGGGAGCTATTATTAACTTCCCAAGTGATGTTGACATCCTACAGAAAGTCTTCAATGTCACCAATGATTAGTGTCAGAACCATGGTCTTAAGCTCAAGGGCAAAAAAAGTGTTGTCATCCCCCTTGGAAAAACCTGGTTCCCTTGAATTACCACATTGATGCTAGTCCACTGAACACAGAAAGCGTTATAAGAGATCTGGGAACACAGGTTGACAGCAACCTCTCTTTTGACCACCACATTGCCAGTGTCATCAGAAAGGCCTTCTATGTGGCACATCTGATTACTACAAGTTTTGCATCCAGGAAGAAAGAGGTCATTCTCTCCCTCTACTCTTCTCTCCTTAGGCTAATCATCAAGTACAATGCCACATTTGGCATGTACCTCACTAGACACCTGCAACAACTGGAGAGGCCGCAAAAGTACCTCACAAAGAGGATCCTAGGCCTTAAACACTTGTCCTATATGGGCAGATTCAAAAAACACCAACTATTCTCTGTGGCACATTGCCTACTTAGAGGCGATCTCTGCTTGACTTACAAAGCCATGTCTGACCCAGCTCTGTTAGAAATGCTACATCTAAGTAAATCCCGATCCCTCCACACCACATGCTCCAGAAACCTTACTCTCCTAACCACAAGCAACAGAGCATGATGGAGGGACAGGTTCATAACCCAGAGACTGCCCATTTTGTGAAATAGACTTCCCATACATGTCAAGCAGACCACCTCACTGGTCCTCTTAAAGAAAAATCTTGATGAGTGGATGGAAAATAGACAATTCACCCCCAAGGATCACTCCAGTGGCTCTACTCGACAGAGACACTAGGAATTAAGGTCAGGTGGCACGATGCCAGGGTAATCCTATAGGCTAGGCATGTAAAGGCTCCAGGGCCTTTAGCTTAGTACACACCTATGAACCTATATAAATATATATACATATATATTCTACAGCCCTTGTCCTTCCCAGAAACAAAATATTCAGCCCTGCCAAGTCTTGAACCCAGGACCCTGTACACAATAGTCACAATAAATTACCACTATGCCACCTGAGCTGTACAAAGTAAGGGTGGTGGCATGGGACTGGAAAGTGTGGTGACTACGGCAAGTGCGTCTGTACATAGCAGCCATAGCCGGCTGACTGGCAAGGTCCCACACAAGCAGATGGGCAGGGGTGCTCGTAGGAGGGCTGCTGGCCATCATGCCCTTGGCAGAAGTGCCACAGCAGGTGTCACCAGATGCATGTTTCAGGCCATCATGGAGGCACATGCACATATGGAATGTTACATCAGAGATAATCTGAGGCTCCAGAGGGCTACTCTTCCTGCTATCTGTGACTACATCCATGATCATGCAGATACCCGCCGTTATTTTGCAGAGGTCATGGATAGATGGTTGGGTGAGATGGTGGGAATCCTCGACTATGTGGCTTCTGTGGTAGAGCATGTGGTGGGAGTAGGGCATTGGCCATATGGAAGTATGTCAGCAACACCAACAGGTGGAGGTCTACGTGGACATGCAACATCTCACTCCCACTCCCATAGTGGCAGTACCAGCAACAGCACTGCAGGGGGGGGTGCTTTCCAAACCACAATGCAACAGGCCACATGCATGTGATCCTGGCTGGTCCCAACAGGGATGCAGATCGAGCGGACAATTGTCATTGTCAGAGGAGGCATCTGCCTGATGGTGCCCATGCAACCCCTGGCAGGCACAGTTCCTGTGTCCGTGGCCGGACATAGTGAACTGTACACCCTGCCATGTATGGTCCGCCGCTGTCCAACATACCACTGTATAGGGCAGCCACATGCCAGAACTGTGTGCATCCATACACACACACACATCACCATCATAGCTAGGGCACCTCCATACCTACACACACCATGTCTGCACAGGCCATTTAATAAACAACCCACACACAAGATGACAATCAAATGACTCAGTCAAGGCCTCTGGCAAACCCACACTACACCCTGTGCATATGATGATACCTGTGGCACATCCCTGTCATCTATACCATCGTTGTAGGGACATGCTGATATGGTTCTGATGTACGGGGTGAATTTAGCAATGTAATGCTGTGTAAAGTGTTGTCAGCTGGAATGTTTAATCTTAACATGTCAGGGTATGTAGCTGCCCATATTATTGCTGTTATTAACACTGACTGATTGTGGTCTCAATAATGTATTCTGTTTGTGTTCTAGGTGTCTGTGTGTCAGGAGAATGTTGGTCTACTGTCCTTTCCTACAAGGGTTGTGACACTGTGGTAACACATTGACTGTGTCATATCCTGGGTATAGCTGAACACAAGTAACATGTCTGTATAACAGTTACTGCATGTGCCACATGGCTGATAGGTCTGAGGGGTGTATACAGGTGAGTGCATGGTGGCTGATATAAGCAGCTCTTCTACAGTGGACAATGGTAAGTGTACTGGGTGGCACACACCTAATGTTTGTGAATAACACACACACAGAGGCTTTTGTGTTGATGCAATACACAGGGAATACTCTTCACATGGATGTACTTCATTTTGCAGATAACCCATTTTGGCCTATGTAATTCCACCAAGACCAAATTGCCAAAACATCACATCAGTAAATAATCAGTCCAACAAATTTAATTTCATTGGAAGTGGTACTGGCAGGGTATATGTCCTTTTCCTCAATGTAAATCAATCCTCTAGTTGGTATACATAGTTTTGCTGGTGTGGGGGGCACAGCCCCCCACTTTGGAGGGTGTGGGGTGGCGTAGAACCACACATAATGTGATTAACAACTACTTAACCTCTTAACATAAACTGGACAGTATAACAGCACACTTAGCAGGGGGATACGCACAACAATGCCTCCAATGTGGTTGGCTGCAGGCTGGAGAAGTTGTTTGACCGCAACTGAGCTACAAAATATAAGTATCTTTTGATTATTTTTACAGATTACTGTTTTTATAATTTAATATATATAAAGCACTTTGTCTATTCAGAATCTTCACAAATCCTTATCTGTTTAAAAACTTTCATTTGACTCTGTAGTGCTTGCTGTCTTAGGCTATTGTATAAACTGAAACATTTACTCTGTGTAATTATCTCTTGGCTAGTGGGGGCTGGTTCTTTTGTGTTCTTGTAAAAAAAAAAAAAAAGTTGTTGTTCTGGTCTTGCCCTAACTTTGGTAGGGTCTCTGTCTTTGCACACAGTGCAGGCTGGAGAAGTTGTTTGACCGCAACTGAGCTACAAAATATAAGTATCTTTTGATTATTTTTACAGATTACTGTTTTTATAATTTAATATATATAAAGCACTTTGTCTATTCAGAATCTTCACAAATCCTTATCTGTTTAAAAACTTTCATTTGACTCTGTAGTGCTTGCTGTCTTAGGCTATTGTATAAACTGAAACATTTACTCTGTGTAATTATCTCTTGGCTAGTGGGGGCTGGTTCTTTTGTGTTCTTGTAAAAAAAAAAGTTGTTGTTCTGGTCTTGCCCTAACTTTGGTAGGGTCTCTGTCTTGCACACAGTGCAGGCGGGAGAAGTTGTTTGACCAAGAACTGAGCTACAAAATATAAGTATCTTTTGATTATTTTTACAGATTACTGTTTTTATAATGTAATATATATAAAGCACTTTGTCTATTCAGAATCTTCACAAATCCTTATCTGTTTAAAAACTTTCATTTGACTCTGTAGTGCTTGCTGTCTTAGGCTATTGTATAAACTGAAACATTTACTCTGTGTAATTATCTCTTGGCTAGTGGGGCTGGTTCTTTTGTGTTCTTGTAAAAAAAAAAGTTGTTGTTCTGGTCTTGCCCTAACTTTGGTAGGGTCTCTGTCTTTGCACACAGTGCAGGCTGGAGAAGTTGTTTGACCGCAACTGAGCTACAAAATATAAGTATCTTTTGATTATTTTTACAGATTACTGTTTTTATAATTTAATATATATAAAGCACTTTGTCTATTCAGAATCTTCACAAATCCTTATCTGTTTAAAAACTTTCATTTGACTCTGTAGTGCTTGCTGTCTTAGACTATTTTGTCCCACCCTCCCTCCGTGTTGGTGTCTTGCTCTTATACTTGGTGGCTTTGCAGTTGCCCGCCCCTACTGTGACACACCTCCCAGTCTAGTGTCATTAGCTCATTCTTCTTAATACAGAGAACATTTGATAAGGCCTTCTGTTCCTCCTTTTTCCCTTTTCAAAAAGTAAAACAAAACTTTTTTTTTCTTTTTCGCCTGAACCTTCTTGTGTTCTGACTGTCCTTCTCAAACATATTGGAAATATACAGTATATTTCAGAGCATTTGTTATAACTGTATTTGCTATAACTGATTTAAGTATTTTTTCTGGCTTTTTGAATATTTACTGCTTAGCGACTGCATCTTAGCCTGTTTATACAGCTCTGCATTCTATTTAAACTGTTTTTGTGTTGATTAACTGTTTTGCACTCTTAAAAGTTATTTGTTGCTTAATTTTACCTGTAGGCTAACACACTCAAGTGTGCTAGCCACTTAAAAGCATTTATAGCATTTACTGTCTGTTTTTTCCTTGTCTCTGTAAAAAAAAAAAAAAAATCTCTTGTTTTCCCACCTTACTGAACTAGAGTAGTCCAGTTTCAGAGTTGCTGATCCCTGGGCTTTGTTTTTAGTTCCTGTTACTGATCCATTGCCTTATTAGGAAGGAGGGAAGTTTCTTTGCTTACCAGTGGGAGTGGGAAGCACTGAGCAGCCTTCTTGTCCGAATTGGTGAAGTTTCAGCCAGAAACTAGTAGTCCATTGGTCGTTTTGGGCCAATTCCTAGCTCCTTTCAGCCCCCTGCTATAAAACACGCTAAACACGCGTTTTTCAGCTTGTACCAACTCAGCACAGATCCTCGTGGTGGCCTGCAGAGTGATCCAAGCAGCAGAGAGCTAAAAGAGTGACTTTCTACCAGATATAAGTATTTTTGTGGCTTTCCCACTGTTATTAAGCTAGCGACTGCATTTCGCCTGTTTTACTGCTACTTTAAGTGATTTCTGCATTTTACACTGTTTATTGCACTTTAAGTTACTAATTGTTGCAAATTGTTTCTGTAGGCTACACACTAAAGTGCGCTAGCCGATTTACAGCATTTATAGCATTTACTGTCTGTTTTTTCCTTATCTCTGTAATAAAACAACAATCTTTTGTTTTCCGCCTTACTGAACTAGAGTAGTCCAGTTTCAGAGTTGCTGATCCCTGGGCTTTGTTTTTAGTTCCTGTTACTGATCCATTGCCTTATTAGGAAGGAGGGAAGTTTCTTTGCTTACCAGTGGGAGTGGGAAGCACTGAGCGGCCTTTTTGTCCGATTTGGTGAAGTTTCAGCCAGAAACTAGTAGTCCATTGGTCGTTTTGGGCCAATTCCTAGCTCCCTTCAGCCCCCTGCTATAAAACACGCTAAACGCTCGTTAGTGCGATTTAGCGCGGAGTTGCCACTGTTGCACACAAGAGCAGCGGCGGTTAAACAAGGTTAACCTATTCGGGCCATCTAAATTCCACTCTTCAAATTTTCCCTTAGAACTACCTTCCTCGAGCTGTACTGCTGATCGAACCAGCATATCCTATAACTGAAAAGTTCATCTCTACTTGATTCCAAAGTAGACTATTCTCTATCTGTAAAGCCTAGCACTTACTCCTACAGTACTTGCACCTTGATAAAGCACTCTTATTATAGATAGTACCCCACCAGCCTAAAACCCACTTCCCCCGGAGTCCTTTGAAAGTCTCTTTATCTACTACTTCTAGTATGTCGAGGGATCAGTTGCTAGTGTCCTCTCCAGCTCAACTGGTGAACCTGGGAATATTGAGGCAATGTTACAATTGCCTCATGTACACAGACAATCCTCTCCTTCTCCCACAAAACACAAATACATGCGAGAGATGCAACTATACGGCCAAACTGGAGGCTGAGCTCTCTCAACATAGGACTGGCAAGACCAGACAGGAGGAGAAGGTAACCACACACAATACATACCCAGTCACACATGGTACCATCACAACTTCAAATCATACACATACTCACACAAAGACATACTCGGAGGCTCTGATCAAAAATTTACCAAAACAGCAGAGGCCACCAAAGCAGACACCCAAACAACTACCACCTCACGACCCAACACATGCAACACATAGACCACACAGTCAGAGTGTCAAACAGTCACAGCCCTTAAGGCCAAACAAAATGCCAGACACACTTGTCATTGGTGATTCCATAGTCAGACACACTGACGCCCGCCACCAGACTGAGTAAGGAGAAGGTCACAGTAAGCTGCCTGTCAGGCTAGAATCCGCCACATAACGCAAGCACTCAGGTCTCTCAACAGCAGGTAGCACGACTCAGTCATTGTCCACGCTGGTGTCAATGACCTGAGACGTACCTCCTTGGACTACATGAAAAGGGACATCGAGGAGCTCTCTGATTATGTAGCCCAGGCAGGTATGACCCTGACCTTGAGCAGTATCCTACCTTCACCTAGAATGATGCCACAATACAGTGATAAGATGATCAGCTTTAATAATTGGCTTAAATTCTGGTGTCATTCAAAGAGGATCCAATGTCTGTCTGCCTGGGATGACATGCTGGACAAGCCACGCTGCTTCGCAAGGGACGGCTTGCACCTGTCACCCCTGAGCTTCCGGATATTGGCAAAGGCTCTTGCCACCCCCATAGTGCCTTTTTAGGCAAGGCTCAAATTCTAAACCTACCACCCTAGAACACCAAAAAGGAAAAAAACTAAGGGTAATGCTGCTCAATGCCAGAAGTCTCAATCTCAAGATGCACGCACTCGAGGCCCTTCTCAATATGGAGAACATCGATGTCTGTGCTGTGACAGAAACCTGGTTCAAGGCTCCTGAGAGCACCCCAGCACTAACAGGTTTCACCTCATATCATGCTCCGCCCCAAAATCCGGACAACACCAAGAAAGGAGGGGAGTGTCCATATTCATAAAGGACACCCACACCTCAAGGTTGGTGGCAACGCACGATGCATAGGAGACCATCCAGGTGCAATTAACCATAGGCAAGACTGCTCTGCAATTTGTAGCATGTTACAGGCCACCCTCTCAAACTCAGGAACCTCACATGGCCTTCCTGAAAACATTGGAGGGGATAAATGTATCTCCAAACACCATCATACTAGGTGACTTCAACTACCCTAATATAGACTGGGAACACTACTCAAGCCCGAACACTCTAACCCAAAGATTCCTGGAGTTCATAAACTCAAATGCCATGGAACAACTAGTCACCATCCCCACAAGAGGAGAAAACATACTTGATCTCATCATCACGAACATGGGATCAAAATGTTCAACATCGGAAGTATACCCCTCACTGGTGAGATCAGATCATAAACTAATCTTGCTAGAGGTTCTCATCCCGCCCCCACCTGAAACAAAAAAGACCACAGTGAAAAACTTCTCAAAAGCCAATTTCACACTTCTAAAAACTAGTGTGGTCTCCTTTAAGGCCCCTGAGCCAGTGGTAAACATTACTCAAACCACTGAATCACTTACAAATGCCTTCTACCAGCACCTACAGGACTGCATGGATCAGGCAATCCCAAACAAAACTAAGACTCTCTGTACCAAAGGCAAGCGTCCAGTCTGGTGGACCCCAGCCATAAACAAGCTCTACAACAAAAGGAGGAAGCTACTACAAGATAGAGCAAAATCCTTGAAAGGTAAGACACCTTTGATCATTATAAGTAAAAAGCTAAGAGCTCTCATAAAATCATCCAAGGCAAATTTTGAGAGAAAAATCGCCAAGGACTCTAAAGACAATCATAAGGCCTTCTTTAGCTATGTTAGAAACCTAGGAGGAAACTCCCAGATATGCTCAGAATTAGTTCAAAATGATGTGAAAATTACTGAACCTACACACATTGCTAACATACTGGCTGACAGGTTCAGTGCAATCTTCTCCCCCCCCCCAAAAGGAGAGATATCTATTCCAGAGGATTGTAGCCCCCCAAACATCTCCAACGCCCAGGTGAGAACTGCCCTCACTAAGGCAAAAAACACAGCATCCCGGCTGTGTGCTTCATGAACTCAACGAGGAATTAAACCCACAGTTAGGACAGCTGTTTAATCTTAGCCTCACCTCAGGATACGTACCCAAGGAGTGGCGCACGGCAACTGTGGTCCCACTTCATAAGGGCGGTGCCTCCACAGACCCTGGAAATTACCACCCCATTAGCTTGACAAGCCTTATCTGCAAAGCCATGGAGAGGATCATAATGGAGCTCATAAATAAAGACATAGGGAACTTGCAGACTTTGGATCTAACCCAGTTTGGCTTTGTCAAAGGCAGATCCTGCCTCTTAAACTTGGTTGACTTTTTCGAGACAGTCACCAAGGCCATTGATGAGGGAAAGGCAGTCCATACAGCCTACCTCGACCTGGCAAAGGCCTTCGACACAATACCCCACTCAGGTATCATCGAAAAACTCATCAGCTTGAATGTAAACCCATACATCACAAGATGGGTTGCAAACTGGCTAAGTGACAGAACCCACAGGGTCAGAGTTGCTGGAGCCATGTCAGACTCAAAGCCTGTCACAAGTGGTGTCCCACAGGGCTCAGTCCTGGGTCCACTCTTGTTCGGCATCTACTTTTCTGAAGTACAAGCAAACACAGGAGGGTTATGGCTGACAAAGTTTGCAGATGACTGCTAACTGGGCCATAGTCGAAAACACATCTGACACAGATATCCTCCAGAAGGGCCTCACAGAAACGGATAACTGGTGCCAGAGCCATGGCCTGAAGTTAAACGCCAAAAATGCATAGTCATACCCTTCGAAAACAAGGTTACCCCTAGCTACCATATAGGTGGCAATCCACTGAGCACAGAAAAGTCATCAGGGATCTGGGGACCCAAGTTGACAGTAGCCTTCGCTTGACACTCATGTTGCTAAAGTAGTTAGGAAAACCTTCTATATCGCCCACCTGATCATGAAGGGATTCACATCTAGATCAAGGGAGGTCATCGTCCCCCTGTACTCATCACTCATTAGACCTATGATTGAGTACAATGCCCCATTCGGAATGTATCTGACCAGACACCTGCTGCAGCTTGAAAGGCCCCAAAAGTTCCTCACCAAAAGGATAAAGGGTCTCAAAAATATGTCTTATGCTGCCCGACTGAAAGAACTCCAGCTATATTCAGTCTCATACCGCTTGCTCAGAGGTGATCTGTGCCTGACATATAAGGCCATGTCAAACCCAGATTTGATGAATATGCTTCACCTGAAAAAATCTAGATCCCTCAGAACCATAAGGGCGGGAGACTTAAACCTTGACACGGTTATAAATAGAACGTGCTGGAGGGACAGATTCATCACCCAGAGACTCCCTATGCTGTGGAACAAAATCCCGGTACATGTGAGGCAGAGCACCCCGCTGGCCTTGTTCAAGAAGAATCTTGACCAATGGATGGAAGATCGCAGATATACCCCAGGGATTACTTCAGTGTCACTGCTTGACAGAGGCACAGAAAAATGATAGGCATAGTTTTTATTCAAACTAAAGGGGTGGCGAAAGCCACATAACTATGGGCTAGGCTTATAAATGCCCTTGGGCAGATAGCCTAGTATGAACCTATGAACCTATGAACCTATGAACAACCACTCCTAACTATATATACCAACTCCAGTATTGCTGTACAGCTATACAGTGGGGAAAAAGGCATTCACACATCCACTACTAGTTTTGATGGAATGAATTTCCACAAGATGATTGCTTTGCAATGTTACCTTTTCCCAGTTATTTCTCAGACAAATGATCTCCTGGGAAATATATTTTATGCAAAGTGAAGTAGATCCCTTCACATACACACACATTTACTTGGCAACACTGAGATTAGAACCCCTATGTAGGTACTTATTGCTACTAATGTGTTTGGCCTTAATTGCACACACCACAGAGCTTGTAGAGTGAGGTATGTCCCGAGCTTCCTGTAAAGTGAACAACATCACCAGGCCTTGTACAGTATGGTAATGGGGGATGTACTGGGTGTTAATGGACAATACATATTATAACATACTGACATATACACACTGACAAAGACATACAGTCATAGACACATTTGATAGACCTGGGTTTAGCAGTGCTGACTACCTTGTCAGTGAGTCGATACTGTTACAGAGTTTTTGCACACAGCACATGCATCATTGGGCTGAAGAGTGTCATCAGTTACCTGTATGGTTGATGGTGACAGTGGTCCTCATACAGTGGACCTGGGGACATGTACTGGGGTCAAAGTACTGCAAGCAGACAATCCAAAAGGAAAAACCACTTTAATGACAAAACACAGCAGAGCTTTCGGACATAATCCTTCTTCAATACTACAAACTTATAAAATTTCTTTCATCTTATATACAGGCCCAAAGTAGTCATGTGGTTAGCAGCCCAAAAATCACATGACCATAAGTATCACTCAATAAGGCAAAGTTAAAACAACACAGATAGCAATGATTCTATAGTACATAACAAAAATTTAAATAATTTAAAATTCAGCTTGCTAATATGATTAATAATCAAAGTTACACATAAAATTCATATTATAAAATTCATATTGTAGAAACAATATACATAATTATAATTCAATCTACTGAGTTTAACCAAAATTGGTTTAAGGCTCAGCATACTGTTCAAGCCAGGAGAACGGTCACCAGCAAACCTTAAAATCCACTCATATTTTTTAATTTCTAAGAAGTTATTTATATCACCACCTCTTGGGGAGGGGAAAACAATGTCAATAACCCTGAATTTAAAAACATGATCTTGTCCACAATCTAACATATGCTTATATAAAGCATTTGTTTCATCACATCTTCTAATTTCAGACTTATGCTCTGTAATCCTCTCTTTCAACCTACGAGTGGTTTTGCCTACATAAAAAGATTTGCATAACACACAGGTAGCCAAATACACTAAATGTGTTGTGTGACAAGTAGCTGAAACATAAAATTTAAAAGTTTTCCCTGTTACTGGATGAACAAAAGGTCACTCCTGTGTCAAAAATATCTCCACAGCATGAACAATTGTGGCATTTACATGTACCATACTTAGAGGAAAGCGTTTTCACAATGTTGGTAGAAAAATCCTTATAACATAATGAATTTTTAAAGTTCTCATGTTCCTATAGGCAAATAAAGGTCTATCACCCAATAAGGCCTTTAGTTCATTTGAAGCCATTAGTATCAACCAGTTCTTAAATATTATTTGCTTTATGGATGGTGTTGTAAGACTATATGCAGTTACATATCTAGTCACGCCCAGCACATTCATACTATTCATAGGTAAGGCATCTGACTCCAGTGGGTCAGATAGGAAGGTAGGAGCAAACTTAGTCTTCCTCTCCTGCATCACCTTATCTTTCTCCACAGAGAGTAGGACATTATCATATCCACTAGCAGAAAAATCCGCTAACATATCCTTTAATTGTAACTCAAAACAGCAGTCATCAGTGTTAAGCCTACTCAACCTTCTTAACTGGGACCTCACAATACCTTTAAAGATGTGTGGTGCATGCATGCTATGAAAGTGGGTGTATCTACCAGCACACACATCCTTTCTATGTGATTTAGTATTCATATGTCCATAGCCAACACCTATGCTAACCTAGTGCTCTACCAGTGGGAAAGTAAGCATATTTTGAGTGATCTAAACCCTTATAGACAACATATTAGATTTTTCCAACGTTTTGTAGATGATTGCTTCCTACTTTGGAAGGGCAGCTTGGATATATTGAATATGTTTTTGGACTATTTGAATAGAGCTTCTTCCTTTCTAAAGTTTAAAATGAGCTGTTCCAAGACTGAAATTGTGTTTTTGGATGTAGAAGTTATATTTAAGGATGGACATATGAATACTTTAAATCATGCAGAACAGCCATATCCACACAAACCCTGTTAAACTAACATTACTTCAAATGTAGAACAGCAATACTTACATTCTGTCCCCATGTCTGGAACACCCCCTCCAATTTGCTGGCCTGTTTCCACAGAGTTTGTTGTAAGAGGTATTTCCAACTACCCTCTGTGATGCTGTTTGTCAGACACTCACATGAAGTCCTGCTCACAGTGAATGAAAAGGGCCAACACTCACATGAAGTGCTTAGTTATAGGAGTGTGTTTCCATGCAATTGGCTATAGGAATGATACCACAGCTGTGCCATATGCAATTAGCAAGTAGGGGACTCCAATTCGTGCACAGGCCATCAGCTGATCATGAGCATTGCCTGCAAAAGTCAAGCTGCTGCCTATGCAAAACAGTTGTATTTTTTTACATCTACCAGAGAGAGAGACAGAGAAACAGAGAGAAACAGAGAGAAAGAAAGAAAGAAAGAAAGAAAGAAAGAAAACAAACAAAAAGCAAGACCATCACAACCAGACTACAAAAAGACATCTGTAAGACACACCCATTTACATGTGAATTACAGTACCTGAAAAAGGCAAAGAAAAATAAAATGTATATGAAACAAGTAATCATGTAATGGAATGTAGTAGGGTGTATGTAAAAGAGGTAAATAGGAAGTTCAACAAATATTTCCCAACAACACTTGCTGTACTGATATACTGCTGATCAGAACTTATGGTCATAGCATCTTTGGCTGTCTGTAGTGACATAGAACACAGCTCATGCCCCTGAGTCAGTCACATATGACTACTACTGGAGTATGGTTTGAACAATACTGACTGTAACACTCCTATACCAGTTAATGGTATATCGCATGTATACACAAGTTAATTGTGAGTACTAGTATGATATACATGTCTATATATATATATATATATATATATGTGTGTGTGTGTGTGTGTGTGTGTGTGTGTGTGTGTGTGTGTGTGTGTGTGCATGCATGCGTGCGTGCATGTGTAAGTATGTATATATATGTATATATATATATATATATATATATATATATATATATATATATATATATATATATGTGTGTGTGTGTGTGTGTGTTGTGTATATATATAAATATATATGTATATATATATATATATATATATATATATATAGTGACCCATAATGGGATCAGTTCACTTGTAAAACCATCCATCTGGACTCATGTATTGCACCTACAAGGCAGACCACCTGTGAGGGTGGCAGACATTGTATCAGCATGATGTTTCAGTCTGGTATGATACCTCATGCTGCCATATGTGTCAGTATACTCAGTGTGGGCTATTTGTCTATAATATCACATCCATGGGCATTGTTAAGGCACACAGACCACTTCCAACCATGTACAGGTTGCAAACATATGGATATGCCAGACACATCTGTACAGAGGACTGTACAATGGTTTAACCTAGTGCATGTAAGGCAGATACTGTTACCACACTATATAAAGTAATGGCAGCAGGAGGTATTCACCAGCCATGTATGGTGTACATATCAAAATGGTATTAAGCCACACAAGATATGATCCTCACACACACACACAAACAGTTGCCAGTATTAGGATTAGAACTCCTGTCTACTATAGTGTTACACAGCTACCACACATGCTACAGAGCTTACTGAACTTTTACATGGTGAAAGCCACTGGTAACTGCACAGCTGTGGTAAACTATTACAGGTGGCAGACAGTCTGCCTTCTGTTCCACCTATACATCATGCTAGTTCTACCTGTCTTGCACTTCAACTAGCATTATGGCTTGGCACTTCACCAGGTTATTGTATCAAGACATGGCACACCTGGGAGACATCAGCAGTACTCGTTCATCACAGAAGTAGCCCGAGTACTTGGTAGTTATGTCCACCCCTCCTGGCATGTTTGTAGGGTGGTTATATGTGCTTTCACTCATTAACCTGGAGCACTTGTCCATTCTGAGGCACTGTTGCAACTGCCTCATGTACACAGACAGCCCTCCCCTCTAAACTCCAAACATGCAGACCTGTGAGGGTTACCCATATATCTCCCAATGTGGACATATCCACTCTCCAGCAAAGACTGGACTAGCAGGTCATGAGGATATGTTAAACACCTGCACCACACCATGTGGAACACATAGCTCACCATGACACCCACTTTGACAGCCATGACACACAGTGAAAAGCTACACACTCACCTTCCCAGAGGCACTCAATGGACATTTACCCAAACAGCACAGACCAGCAAGACAGACACCCACTCAGACACCATCACATGCCACATGCCAAGGGACATATATTTAATCTACACAGTGTGCCCCTCAACCTGTGCTCCTAAGGCTAACCACCTTGCACAATACAGTGATCATGGGCAGCTCAGTACTGAGACACACACATAGCCCACTCACTAAGTTGAATACGGAGCAGGTAACAGCCAAATATCTATCACATACCAGCATCCAACACATGACACAGCCAGTCATGGCACTCCACAACAACTATGAGTATCACTCTGTATCCATGTAGGTGTGAATGACTTGAGAACAGACATGGTTGAACTCTCTAATTATGTGGTCCAGGCAGGTGTGACGGTAGCCCTGGACAGTATACCACTGTCACCTAGAATGATGCTGCAGTACTATCAAAAGGTTGACTGCGACATTGGCTTATGTGTTATGTGTCATTCTCAGGGGATCCAGTACCTCTCTGCGTGGGATGACATGATTGACAAAACCCAATGACCTGCCACAAATGTCTTATTTCTGTCACTGCTGGATTTCCAGGTACTGGCTAAGTCTCTTGCCACCCCTATGATGCCTTATTAGGCAGTGTTCCTGATGTTATTACCATCATAACAGCTTCATATGTATGCAATCTGAGAGTCATGCTGCTCAACAGTAGGCATTTAACTGTCAAGATGCAGTCACTCAGAGCAGCCAATGGAGTGGAGGATACATGTCTGCTGTAATGGAGAGGTGGTTCACAGCAGCAGACAGCAGACCTGCAGTATCAGGCTATGATGCATTCCACATCTTTCAGGCCCCAAACATGGACCACACCACACCTCCAGAGGTGGTGTTGTCTCCATATTCATTATGGGTAGGAACACCTCCGGACTAGTATCCCATCATAATGCATTGGAGATACTTCCAGTAAAACTGCCTTGGGGTAATAGTGCAATCCAAACCATAGCCTGCTATGGGTCCACATCTAGATCCCTAGACTGTCAATGCACATTCCTCAACACCCTCCCATCTATGATGGCCCAACACAACACTGACATAGTATGAGTCTTCAACTATCCCTCCATCACCTGGGGAAAGTGGCCAAGCACCAGTACAGTGGCCCAACACTTCTGGGAGTCATCATTTCCAATGCCCTGGACTGGCTCATACTGATCCCCGGTAGAGGATTCAACAACCTTGATCTGTGTTGACTACTTAGATATGGGACTGTTGCACATCCACAGTTGTCAATCCCTGCATGGTGAGATTCACACAGGCAGTAATCAACATGGAACTCAACATGTCAGCCACACCCCCCATAAAGGTAACCAGCTTGCAAAACCTCTCCAGCAGCCATGAAAACAGGGATGCATGTCTGCACCCATGGCAATGGGAAGTAGCTGCATGACTGTGGAATTATACATATAGGCACTGTGCAAACAGATACATGAATGCATGGTACTAGCCAGAGCCAACCGAACCCAGACACTGTCCTCCAAACACTGGGAGACAATGTGATGGTCCCCTGCCATTACTAAAGTGTACATCAGAAGAAGGACACTGTTGCAGAGAAAGGTGGTGTACCATGACTGTTGAACTCCCTTATTGGGCTCAAACACAAATTTGGATCCCACATGGGATTCCCTACAGGCATCTATGACAGCAGAGATGCAGCAGACAATGACAACAGTCACAACAGCCTTTGATATTTACATCAACAACCTCCACAGCATTAAACACAAGTGCTGCAAGTTACTTCACAATGCTAATACCTATCCTGAGACAGCAGATATTGGCCAAAGTCTTGGCAACACATTTAGTGCCAGCTTTACCCCCTCTCCCCCACAAGTGAAGTGCTGAGTGAATGTGTTCTCACATGCTGCATCCCATTTCTGTTCTAGGTATCTGTGTGTCACCAGGATGTGGCCCTGCAGTATGACCACAGGGTATGGCAGTGTGGTGACACATCCACCATGTCATAGGCAGGATACAGTATGTGCACAGAAATAACCAGTCTGTAGCACAGTGATTGCATATGCCTCACAGATTATAGGGCTGAGGGTTGTATATAGGCATATGTTGATTTACATCTGTTGTAGAATGGAGAATGGTAAGTGTTGTGGTTTGGACACACCTCCGATTGCTAATAACCACAGCCACAGGGGATATTCATCAAACAAACACACTGTGATTACTATTCACACACACACACACACACACACACACACACACACACACACACACACACACACACACACACACACACACACATCTGCCAGTAGTGAGATCCATAGGTTCATTGCTTCATAGGTGTGTCATAGGTGAATGGGCCTGAAGGCTGTACAAGACTACCCCAATGAATACCTTGGCATCAGGCCACATGAAAATAGTCCCTAGTGTGGCTCAGGAGTATAGTCACTGGAATGGTCCACATGGGTGGGTATTGCATTCCCCATCCACTCATCCAGATTTCTATTGTGGGTGGCCAGTGATGCGCACTGCTGCACATGTATGTGATTTATATTCCATAACATGGACAATGTCTGGGTTGTGCACATGTCCCCACATGTATTTTAGGTTTATAGGTTGGTACTAGGCTATTGGCCCTAGGGAATATACAAGCCTAGCCATAATAATTCCCTGGCTATTTCTTCCCACACTATTTACTTCCCTGAACCCTTGTCTAGCAGGACGACTGACGTGATCCCTGGGGTGAGTTTCCTTTCTCCCATCCAGTCATCAAGGTTCCTTTTGAAAAGGGCCAAAAAGGTGCTCTGCTTGACATGTATAGGCAGTCTATTCCAGTGTCTGGGGAGTCTCTGAGTCAGGAACCTATCCCTCCAACATGTTTTGTTTATTGTGATGACAAGGTTTAGATCCCTGGAGCATGTGGCTCTGAGGGATTGAGATTTCTTTAAGTGTAGCATGTCCAACAGCTCTGGGTTTGACATGGCCTTGTATTTTAAGCAGAGATTGCCTCGGAGTAGACGATATGCGACAGAGTATAGCTGGAGTTTTTTTAAGGCGGTCAGCATAGGGCATCTGCTTTAGGCCTGTGATTCTTTTAGTGAGGTATTTCTGTGGCCTTTCCAGTTGCTGCAGATGTCCTGAGAGGTACATACCAAATGGGGCATTGTATTCTATAATGGGTCTAATGAGGGATGAGTACAGTGGGACAATGACCTCCTTTTTTCTGGATGAAAAGCCCTTAGTGATGAGGTGTGCCACATAGAAGGATTTCCTGACTGTTGTGGCGATGTGGTTATTGAAGGTGAGACCACTGTCCCCCTGTGTCCCTAAGTCTCTAATCACACTTTCAGAGTTTAGTGTACTGCTACCTATGTGGTAATTCACGGGTACATGTTTTTTCCCAAAGGGGATAACTATACATTTCTTGGCACTGAGCTTGAGCCCATGGCTCTGGCACCAAGCATCTGTTTCTGCATGTAAGTGTGCTTGACATCTCTGGGGCATGTTGTGTGGACAGATTGGTATCTTCAGAAGTAGCATTCCTGACCTTGTTTGTTGAGACCTGGCTATGTAACTGAGGTAGTGATTGCACCTACACAGACAGTATGATACGGGAATTCATTGGAGTTATTGGTGTCTGTCCATACAGGGCATGTATTCCCTTTATGGGTTATGTTTGCAGACTCTACAGTTGTTGCAGGTGTCCAGTGGGGAATATGGCAAAAAGGCCACTGTACACATTGATTGGGCTACTGAGGGGATGGAACAGGGTTCCATATCCTTTTACTTAGTGCATAACACACACACTGCATCAGGAGATGTAACATATCAGAGTACTTTCTGATGTCAGTGGCACTGTTGTGGTCGATAGGCATGTGGTCCACTGCAGTCACACCATGGGTAGTATCTGTGAGGCAGTTTTCAGGAGAACTACCGATATAGTGGTTGCTGCCTAGCCAAGCATGTTTGTGTATGATCCGTGGGTGGAGAGTGGTCTCTCAGTATTATAAAGGTTGCCTATATTGTTCACTAATCCGTACTGTCACATAGTCATTGCACATGACACTAGACATTTATGGATGTGGTTTGTTTACACCAACCTCCATGGTGTTTGACAACTGTAGGGCTTGTAATGTGGACATTGGGACATATATGTCCTCAATATAATAATGTAGCAAAACCTGCCCCACAGTGGATCTTGTTATTACACAATCACAGGATTCTGATGACAGACACACACACTTGCCAGTACTGAGTTTTAAACCCCTACCTAGCTATGTATTGCTACTACAGTGTTATGCATTTATCACACACGCCATAGAGCTTACATGGTGGCAAACTGTCCAAAGGTATCTTTGAAGGTGAGTGACATCAGAAGCAGTACTAAAGGAGGGGTAAGGGAAGTGTAGTAAGTGTGAATGTCCCCAAAATTAGGTGTCAACAAAGACACACACACTCTCTCACACAAACACACAAATTTTCATAGTTGTCAGGACCAGGACTAGAACTCTTACCTAACTAGTTTGCTACACTACAGTATTGTGCTGTTATCACAAGCACCAGGGAGCTTATATGGTGGAGAGCTGTCCAAAGGTATCTTTGAAGGTGAGTGACATCAGCAGCAGTGCTAAATGAGGGGTAAGGGAAGTGTAGTAAGTGTGAATGACCCCAAACTCTGGTGTCAACAAAGACACACACACACTCTTTCAAACAAACACACACATTTTCACAGTTGTCAGGACCAAGATTAGAATTTCTACCTACCTAGTTTGCTACACTATAGTAGTATGCAGTTAATGCATGCACTACAGAGCTTATGGGCTAATACTTGGCCAAATGGTTATTTCAAGGTGATTGACATCAGCAGGAGTGCTAAAGTAGGGCAATGAGAGGTGTAGTGAGTATGAATTACCTCAAAATCATTCACCTCCAAACACACACACAGTTTAACAGTTGCCTTGTCTGGGATTAGAACTCCTACCTAACTAGTTTGCTATACTACAGTATTACACAGTTATCACAAGCACCACGGAACTTATAGGGGTGAGATTTTCCCAAAGGGTTATTTCAAGGTGACTGACATCAGCAGGAGTGCTAACATGGGCAATGGGATGTGCAGTGTGTGTGAATGGGCCATAAATCATTCCTCTGGAAACACATCATTCCTCTGGAAACACACACACACCCACACACACACACACACCCACACACACACACACACACACACACACACACACACACACACACACACACACACACACACACATACACACACAATCAAACACAACCTTACATTTGACAGGACTGAGTTTACAAATGCTACATGAATACTTATTTGTACTATAGTGTTACACAGTTATCACAAGCACCACAGACACTATAGGGCTGAGGGCTACCAAAAGGAATGTCTACAGTGATTGACATCAGCTCATCATGCGATATAAGCCAATGGGATGTGTAGTGGGTGGGACAGGCATCATAATGGAATTCTCTCTGTCACTGTCTGTCTCTCTTTTCCCCCATGTCTCTGTGTGTGTATGTTTGACATATTATAGTCTGTTGGCTTTAGATATGTGTGAGTATTCCTATCCAATGTGTGTGCGTGTGTGTGTGTGTGTGTGTGTGTGTGTGTGTGTGTGTGTGTGTGTGAAGCATAAATGTTGTACAATTTGGTGTGTGTGCACAGGCATCTGCAAATGACAGATATGTATAGTTCACTGTGTTGTCAGACATGGGCTTCATTTCTTTAAGTGTGGGAGCATGCCCAGTATGACCTTCTGTATTGAGTGTGTGAATCCATTCCAGGTAGGCTTGTACTCTGGTCCAGGGGTTGGTGTTCTACACCTATAGCTAGTAAACTGTTTCTGCAGCATATCTGTAGATAGGTTGACAATATGGAGTCACAATGGGCGAAAGATAGGGGGATACTATAACTATTGCTGTCTGTGCTGCTTGTGTTACATAGTTGGTGTTAGCAGAGATATTCAGACATATGTACTGTTTTACACTGTGATGTGTTATGTCATCAACTACTGACAGATATAATTATTTTCTCACAGTTATTTACTGAGAAATACAAGATGAATGAAGCTGAGTCCAGTATTGTGGGTTGCAGCCTACACATTCTTGCACACTCCTGCCATTCTGGAAGGGTAGCTACAGACACAGGGGTCTGTGTAAATGGTCCAACACCTTGGTAGTACAGTGGCTGAGGATCCTCTTCTTGTACATATATCAACTTAACAGAATGGCCATATCCTGCTGTGGCCATACCTCTCAGCTGTACAGATTCACCCAGGTTACACAGAGGCAGGTCTCATATATCTAGTCAGTTCCCCTTCACATTGTGGTTTACGAGCAGGTTTGTAGCCACCCATTAATGGGTTTGCAGGCAGGGATAGTATGGGCACACATCAGAGTTTCAGACATCACACACTCCATGATGTCCATGCTTCTATACCTCCCCATTATTCTATCTTCTTTCTAACATTATGCAAGCGATATCTGAAAAGTATCCCTATAGTTGGCCCTTCATCCCAACGGTATTTATGGATTGGTCCACAGTTCTTTCAGTAGGACATGGGGGGCATGCTACTGGGATTTATCAACATGGCCTTGCATTTGTGTTCTGTTGACTGTGTTAGGTTGTTAGTTAGGAACCCATGAGATACCATACATTGGCAGTATGGGTGAGACACAGGCCTTTGACAGAGGACTGTAGGTCATTTGGTAGTGATGCAGGCCATCTGTAGCAGGTCAGTGCATTCTGTCACTCCTATATTCCCAAGCTGCGAGCCAGTGGATTCCCCTGGGGTGACAGGGTAAGTGTGCAAGGTGTTACGGGCGATACTTCTTGTCCATATTGATCCATTGGTCTGGATGCAGGTAGGGTGCTGCTTACAGCTAGGGACACACCTGCATAGGACACCTCTTCAGCATGCTGCATTCTGTGGGTATTCCCATGCAGAAGTGGGGTCATACTGTACTCATTCCCAACAGCAAGGGTATGACCTGTGATAAGCCTGTGGCTGATGGTGGGGTGAGTTGAGTGCATGTGTGATATGGAAGCTACTTACAGCTGACTCAGAGATATACCTGGGGCATTCCCCTTATGCTGCCTTGTGTGTGGACATAGGCAGTCTCTCATTACTTTATAACTGTGCCTTTTTTGGTCTGCCAGTGATTGGCCAGACTACACCAGTACTCCATATTACATAGACAACTAATGTGCTGCTAACCTGCATGTATAATTTCAAAGTTGTGTGCAATTGACAGTTACATTATATGCACTCTGTCTAGGGTACTTCCACCTTTGTATTGTGTGTATGTATGGGCCCCCCTTCATGGCATGTCCATCTTTCAGATGGTGACAGATATTGACATCTGGACAGTGAGTATGGATGACTAATGACATGAGTATCACTGAGAAACATTGTGGTTGGCTCTACAGTTGTTGGAACATGGCCCTGTCAACCACAGTACTGCCGATAGGCCACTGAGACACAACCCTCCATGCCTACATGCTGACCACTTCCAGACAATATTGAACACACAACAACCTAACACACAGACCCCTGCATATTGTATACATGCAACAATCTATCCTGTAGATTGGGCCAGCTCAGACAATCTGTGCTCCAGTGATATTACTCCTCAAACTTACATGTTACTGCATTTCTACATAGGCTTGTGGGGGGGGGGGACACCTGACAACTTTAAACATTTGCTATGACTGTATTGGTATTTTAGGTACTCTGTTGGTTTCCATTTCATATTGTATACTGACCTATCACGCAGACTGGAGGCATATCAGTAGAGTACAGATCTTAAGTTTTATTGACCTACATTTCAGTTTCAGACTTCTTACCCTTCAGAACTAACATACAACTGCCAGACCTGTTGTAGTCTGTCTGTGTAGGTCTGGAGGGGGGATGTTCACCATTGCCATCATTTGTAGGCCTTAGCCCAGCCTTCCTTTATGGTCATCTACACCTGTCCTGCTGGCTGAGGCTGGTGGGGGGGTATGTGAGCCTCACTGACATGCATGTGTGTGTCCTTTGGACACCCACAGTTATTTGGGCCACCACATGTATTGCAATGGGATTTGTCACCTTGTCTAGTACTGCCTAGTATGTTTACACCAGTATTTGTTATGGATTTCATGCCGCCCATATAGGTGTCCACTATCTGCTGCCATCCCATTTGGCCACCCGATTCCCTTGCATGCATGTGTCCATACCATAGATACAGCTATCAGAACATACTACTCCATTCAGTAATTGACAGGAAGAGTGACTTACCTTGTGGCTGGGCCAGTATTGAGGATGGTGCTGGAGGGCTGACTATGTCGGCTGCACATAGTACACTCCCTATACATGGTAAAACACAGGTAGTCTCATGTTTGGCATCTCTTTTACTGTTTGTGTGAGTCAGAGATAGGTGTCATTCTCTGGGTCCCTACCATGTTAGTGTATGTACTATGCGTTGCCTCTTTGCCAAGGGCTGGGCATACTGGGCACGCCTCCTTCTGCCTACAGTGGCAGGCTCAGGTAGTTCCTCCTCTGAGTCACTCTGTGCCTGTGATGTCCTTGGCAATGGTGGGGGGCCGTGTGGCTTTGCCCTGTGATGTTCCTACTGCAGCTGTTTCCCCAGGATCATATTGTGTAGCACAGCACATACTATGAACATTTGTGTACATGAAGCTGGAGAGTACTGCAAGGCTCCACCGAATATGTCCAGTCAGTGGAACCGTGACTTGAGCATCCCAAACACACGTTCTATAATTATTCTGGTTTGTGCGTGTGCCTCATTATGGAGTTCTTGTTCAGGTGTGTGTGCATTTCTGAGGGGTGTCATCAGCTATTTGGTGGAAGAGACACATATTGCTGGTCAACACCTCACGGGTGTTGAGGAAATATATGTGCTCACTGGCATGTGCTGACATGGCATCCAAGAACTGGTGGAGTACCCTGGATGCTGATGCCTGTGATATCCCCATGATATCCCCAGTTGCCGTTTGGAAGGTACCTGTGGCAAGTATTCTTAAGCCTACACATACCTTGGTATCCACTGGGATGGGTTCCCCTCTGTTGGTTTCATGAGTGCGGCGAGGCTGGCAGAGCTCAACAATTTGCTGTAGAATGTCCCTGTCCACCCTATAGCACTCCACTATCTCCAGCTCATGTAGCCGCTGGTGGGTTACCCTGGGTCTCTACACTCTTCTCCTCCTCCTCACTGCGGGATGGTCGTCAGCATTCACATCCTCACCACCCTCAGCCACTTGCACATATTGATGTATGAAAGTGATAGCAGCCCCTAATATTTTGTTAGTTTTGTCAGGTAAAATTTCCCCATCTGTGTGCACTGGTGGTGTTGAGTTTGTGGGAGTTTATAGTAGTGTGCTGGGCTGCTGCATGTGTAATTGGCTGATTCTGATACATTTCACCTGCCAGCTATGCTAGTTCTCCTTGATTGCCTTCCTACTGCTGTTTTCCCTTCCCATTGCCTTCCTGTTTAAGCCCCGAGGCACGCAGCGCATACCCAGTGCTCAAGGAGAACACTGATCAACAATATGAGACACACCCCCTTCCTTAGCTGTGCTTAGCTAAGGGCAGACATGGGCCACAGAGCTCCAATAAGGTTACAGCATGCATGACACATCCCCTTATGAGGTCATCCACCTCTTATACTTATACAATGATATTGCTGCACCTACACAGTTGGGTGCAAGCTAACACTGAGAGGAAATCTGTGATTCAGTATCAATCCAATCCCCTCATTTGCATTAACCAGAATGCTAATTCATAGTTACCACACTCACCCTCACACTGAGCCTTCCCACTTAACAACCACTATTCCCTTGTATTGTTGTCTTATGCATGCCACTGACTATTATGGCAAAATGCTGATTTGGGTATAAAAGCTTATTTCCCCCTTTTTTTTATTTTCGTGGTGATCCTGTTTGCACACCCCTGCCCTATGCTTAAATGGCTGCGATTAGCCCAAAAAAAATAAACTTGTTTTTTATAAAATTTCAACTATTTTTCATGCCAGTGGCCATATATTTGGCCATTGGCATGCCTACTACATTGAATACATGCTTTCTTTTGAGCTGTCATGCCTCCATTTTGTAATTTGCAAAAATGTATTCTGTTAGTAACCAAATACATTTCTGCAGACTACACTGTTCCTGCACAGACGCCTGTCTGCTTCCTGGATTGCTAATTCACCTCATTTGCATGGTTTTCACCAGCAGATGAGTTAATTAGCATACAGCAGTGGTGTCCATGCAGGAATAGTGTAGGAGCGCTCGTGCACATCCTGGGAGCTCGATCCTGGATCGCTCATCGGCCATATTGCATGCAGCAGCTCTTGCACTATTCCTGCATTCCATGCAGAGCTTGCTGAATCCAGGGGAATGACTAAATCCCACCTTTATTTTTAAAACAGTGGAGAGCACAGGCTCATAAAAAGTTGGTGTCCACTATTTTCCCCAAACTTTGTAATCTGTGTTTCAAAAAGGTTTCATATTTCAAAATATTGTGATTTTCTCTACTCCACTCATATCTCCAGGACATTCAATCTGTCCCCAAAACATATGCTAACTACAACTAACCCTCAACAACTTAAATAACTGCTTAAGTCCCACATATCTAAGAAATGGGTTTGCTCTTGCCTAAATCCTGGCTGAACTTTGTCTCCACCCTACTCTCCAGAATACATTCCTGTCAACATACTCAAACTGACTAGGTAAACCTTTCATCTCCCACTTATACACTTTAACCACTAACACATACTCTTATCTATTCATATATAAAACCCAAGCTATGTTTAGCTAAATGACATTTTTTCTCAATTGTGGTTATGTTTCCTCTGAATAATTTTTCTTCTTGTTGAAAATTGTAACTATTAATATAGTATTATAGTTATATATGTTTTTTTTTTTCGTTTTCTTTGACAATTGTAACTAATATTATAGCTAAATATGTTTTTTCTTATCATCCTGTCCTAACATATGCTTGCAATAATTTCATCTGTGATAATTCTCTGTATATTGTGGGGCTTTTCCCCGGGCCTCCACTAAAAATGGGTCTCCCACCCAGTCAGACTATCCTGGTAAGCAACATAAAAAAAAAAAAATAAATAATAAATAAATATTCAGCTGTGAGATTGTTTTAACATGAGATACATTAATGAATTAAATTAATTAATTGATTGATTGATTGAATGATTAATTAATTAATTAATTAATTAATTAATTAATTAATTAATTAATTAATTAATTACCCAGGTAGGTAAACTGTTCTACTGGCCCTTTTCAGTCATGACCCGGGCTCACGCACTACCAAGCAATTAGTTTTGCATACGAGGATACCAAAAAGACAATGATGTCACAGTAAAACAATGCCCTCTGAAATGTCATTGAGAATTTGATATCGTGCCAATATTTACAGAGGATTCAGTAATAACAAAGTAAATAGATATGACATGAAGTGAGCATTAGCTTTGCTCCAATATTTACAGAGCGTAAACAATATTTATCATTAGATATAGTAGAGAAATGTTGGCCTTTGACAGTTACATAGATAGCAAATGTAAAAAATATTGATCATTGTCATGAAAGCAGTTGCATCAGGTGTCTCAGATGTTCCTTAATGGCCTTTTTAAAGTTCTCACAAGTTTTGATATTTGACTTTAGCAGCCATGTGGTTCCAAGTTGTAGGTCCTAATGTGGAGAAACTTTTTCCCCTACTGCACTTTTAAATGGTGGCAAAGCCAGTGCCAAAGAGGTGACTTGAACACTTCCTGGAATATAACAATTTTATTGTATGTGAAGCTTTCTTTTTAGAGAAGACAATAGCCCTGATTTAGAACCTTAAAGATCAGAGTGCAGAGCAGAAAGGGAGCTCTGTGTCATTGATTGCCTGTTAGTCTTATTTTTTTCACAATTTGCAGTGATTAAGGAAAGAGTCAGCAAGCAAAATAAATCTACAAATGTTCTTTTCTACCTTTTGTATTCTATGGACGTTTTTGGCTGAGTGGAAATCAAGAAAGCTGAAGCCCTATTCCAGGTTCGGAAGTAATACATTTTTATCAGTAGATAAGCAGGCTGTAGGTGATAAGATGAGTTATTACTTTCATTTCTGATACATCTTATACATCTCTCATGTTATAATAACAACATCCAAGAAGTGACCAGGTTAAAAAACATTCATGATTTATGAGGAAAACTGACAATGACCTTCATTTCTTGACAAATTATAGATAATGGATGTGTATACAATTCTTATGTAAATGTCAAAATCACCAATATTTATTATATTTTAAGGTATGACTCTGTGCTATGTGATGAAGCTTTTCTTCTTGTACTACCTCTGAATATGGTATCTACCCAAAGTATTCTCAATTAACAATAAATACATACATGCATGCGCACACACATACATGCATACTTACACACACAAATATTTAATTAAATAAGGTGAGTGATTTACCTAGCTCTACATTTGCATTCAGATGGCTACAGTGCAGTCCTTTTGTATACATGAGTCACAGTTGCACTGCACATTACATAGCTAAGCTGTATCCAAGTGCACTTATTGTCTAACAAACACAGAAATGCATGCAACATCCCCATTTGCAAATCCAGATGCAGTATTCCTAATAAGTAATCCACACAAAATATATATTTACATCTGTCACTGAATATGCATTGGAAAATATGCATAATGCTCGGATGTTTTGTATTGGGCTTTTTGCAAGCGTGCGGTACACAATCCACCACACAAACATCAATACTTCTTCAACAGAGCAAAAACAAAGGTGTCACACTACCTCATTTTAATTCTGTTTCCAAGTCCCTGAAAACACTAAAAAGTGCATGTATTTGTTAGTAAGTCTGCTCTTCTTGGGACTGCAAATACAAACTTCTCTTTTTTGATATTTAGAGACCTTGCAGCACAGCTTAGGATATTGTTGTAGCATAGTTGCTATTACCCTTTGCAGCATTACTCATTATTGTGTGGCAGGATATACAATAATCAAATGAAGAAGGATCCACTGACACTCCATCACTCCTACAGTGTTGAAAAACTGCTCAGACAACATGCAACAAACTGTGCTGACACAAGTCAACCACATAAGAACACAAACAACAAATATACTGGAGGGGTCTGTGCCCCTGAATCTCGCATAAATAAGCATTGTAACATGATGTCTGCACAGCACACATACCATGATTTATATTAGTCTTAATATAGTAATCAGTAGCAAAAGTTTTAGTGACAGTCAGTTTTCTTTATTTGAAATCTAAAGTGTTAATAAATAATCTGTTAGTTTGATTCAAATTCAAGTCTGTTCCTTAGATGAAGGAATATGATGTTGTCCAAAGATCTGCTACTGAAGACTTTATCATCAAAAGCTGATGAAGTCGGCATTTTCTGTTTGCTCAGCTGGTCTGGAAATGCAGCTGTAGTTTGTCTGAGACACAGTGCCTGATATCTTTTTGGTGTTGAAACGTTAATTGATGGTCCACTGTGACTTGTCTTGCACTACTGTTTTTTATAGAAATTATGTGGGAAAAATCCATTATTTTGTATTGTGGCAGTTTGTCTACAATAAACTTTCTCATCTTAATAACACCCCTCAAACTTTTTACCTTACCTTTAATTGCACATTTTATATTTATGTATAAGCCAATAATAAAAATATGACAGTAACTTCCTTTTGCAAGATTATGGTCGCCAGGAGGACACTTCCGGGTTAACAAATGTATTTACCTGGATTTATTGGTTTGTTTCCACTTGGTTGCTTCACTGCTTGGTTCTGTCAATGAAGGCAAATGTTTGCTTACTGAACAATAAATCTGGATGAAAATGAGCAGTACAGTTAACAGCAATAAAATGAACTAGGTTTTGCATATTTTCTTTTCTTTAAATATTACTTGTCAGCAATTTAGAAGAGGTCATGCCATGAGAGAATATCAACAGTGACAATTGTAACTTTAAAGGTATTATAAATCAGGGAGCTGTTTCCCAGCTGAAGCTGCTAATAATAAAATGGAATTAGTGTAATCTGCGATGTTTGCATTAGCATGAAATCATTATTAGGTATATGTAATGCAATAACTATTCATAACAGAAGTGGTTTATGCACAATAGCAATGGTTGAGTGAGTAAACGCTGCTATCATCAGTAGTAACGTTTGCCTTACCTCCTGCACATCAGTCAATTACTGCTATTATATACAATGCAATTATTTTAAACATTTTCTTTTGAGAGTTTTAAAATAACTACTGTTTATGCTGCTTCATTTCTTCTGTTTCTATGTTCACAGGTTCATAGGTGTTTACTAGGCTAACAACCACAAGGGCCTTTTTAAGCCTAGCCATGCATCCCAAATCTCTTATAAGTTCTGATACCCATGATAAGTGTAACCATGGGCCTGGGAAATGAACCATTTACAGGTTACCTGTTTGCATTAAAGACATAGGTGCCAAACCAGGGATGAATTTCCGGTTTCCCATCCAATTGTTCAAGTTGCACTTGAATTGGGTTAGGGAGGAACTCTGCTTCACAAGGATGGGGAGCCTGTTCCATAGATGGAGTAGTATCTGGGATACATGCCTATCTCTCCAGCAAGTCCTATTTATATCACAGGCAAGGTTTAAGTCTTTAGAATGAGTAATTCTGGTACTGTTTGTTTTGTGAATATGCAGGAGGTACATCAGACTGAGGTCTGACAATGCTCTGTATGCCAAGCATATATCTCCCCTCAAAAGCCTGCAGGAGACAGAATACAGGGATAAGGCCTTGAGGTGGTCTGCATAGGACATATTACTTACGCCCTGTATTCTTTTAGTAAGGAACTTCTGTGGACATTCCAGTTGTTGGATATGCCTGGTTAGGTACAGACCAAAGGCAGCTTTTTCTGAGTTATTTTAGGAACATAGAAATCATCAGTAATATATGTTTACTTTTCTAAATGTGCTTTTCCTAACAGATTAGGATGCTTGACTTCATTCTGGGTGACAGCTACAGCAAGCATTTTCAGCATAATGTTTCATTTTTTATGTGGTTATAGCTTAGTGGCGTGCCACTAAGTTTTGTTTCTGGAGTTTGGGAAAGTGTAAGTAGGTATGGTTATCTTCTGTAATTATTATCACTTGTTTGTTCTGTGAACTTGACAAGGTGTAAGTAATGGCAGCAAATCTGCACTGCTACTAAAACATAACAGTGATTTTATTTTTCTTTATTGTGTCACAAAGTGCTTTTGGTTAGTTGGCTTTTCTTTCTACTAGTAATCTGAATTATATGTTGTTGTTGTTGTTTGTCTTTCAGCTTTTTCCCGGTTAGGGGTCACCACAGCGGAACTCTGGTCTACTAATGATTGGCAGTAGATTTTTACAAACGCTGAGGTGCCAGCTCGATGTTCAACCTTCAACGAAGGCATGCCCATTTACGCATGTCTTTAGAATGCCCACCCAACCGCAGGGAGGACATGCAGACTCCACACAGAAGGCACTCCCCGCACTCCAACCGAGAATCGAACGGGAGTAATCTGAATTATATATTGGAACAAAATTGCCAGGCTATCAGTCAGTGTGCGCTTGTTCTAGAATTCTAATTGGAATGCATTTTATAACAGTGCCTTATAAATGGAGTGGTGAGTTCACTGTGACAAACATCTGGTCATATTTTGTTATTTTAAGGACTTTATCTGTTCAGGACCTGTGACTGTTCAACCTATTTGCCAGAAGTAATTATTTCACTGAAGTCTGTCTGCTTCTTGTTTTGCTGTTAGTTTATTGCTGCCTCTAGCATTCGATTAAAGCCAGACAGTTTCTACTGAAAGTTACTGTATCATCTTGTGCAATTATATGTTATGCTACTGGAAGTTGATTATGCCGCTTCTCTCAAAATAAATAAATAAATACCTTTTTCCATCTTTTATTAAACATGTTAATGGCTTCATCCTTCACCAAGTTAGCATTTTCCTCAGTCTATACTTTCTACACTGCTGATTCCATACACAGTAGAAACACATTGGGCCAGATTTACGAAAGCTTGCACGGAGTTGTAGAGTAGAGTAAGATATCAGACAGCCAATATGTCTGCCAAGCGATCCAGCAACAGCTGGCAGGGGCATGCATGAGAGCTTCTAAAGCTAGTCTTGCATGGACAGTGTCATGGTAGCAAATTACCTCATTTGCTGCTGAAAGCTATGCAAATGAGGTCAATTTGCAATCCAGGAAACACTAACCTGTCCGGGGAAGAGTAGTGTTATCTGCAGAAATGTACTCCGTTGGTAGCGGAGTACCATTCTGCAAATAGCAAAACAGAGCTATGACAGCTCCAAATAAAGGATGCATCTAGTTGAGGAAGCATGCCAATGGCCAAATATAAGGCCATTGGCATTTTTAAATGTTTAAAATTATTAAAATCTAATTTTTCCCCCGATCTCTAATGTTTAAGCGTAGCGCAGCGCCACACAAATGTGCAGCACTTAAAAAAACAAGAAAATAATTAAAACATAGCCAAAAGTAGGCATTTTCACTAAAAAGCTTATCCTGCCATATAGGTGAATGGCAGGCTGAAGACAACATGGCCACTGAGTACTGGTTGCTAAGGGGGGTAGCTCAGTTTGAGAGATGTAACCAAGCATTAGTAGGCAATCCTATGCAAATGAGGATAAGGATAGTGAACCCCAATTTTCCCCAGCATGTGAGCCATGTCCCAAGAGTGTAAGTGTAGGAGTAGATAAGTAGTAGAGTAGAAGATAGGTGACATCATGAGGGGGGGTGTCAGAAAGGCTGTATGCTTATTGGAGCACAGTGTCTTGTGTTTGCCCTGAGTTGCTCAGGATTGCAAGAGGCATGTCTACAGTTGTCCTTTTTGAAAACCAGAAACAAAAGGTGTACGCCGTGAATATATCTGAAATTTCTTGCAAACGTGCACACAGCATGTGCGTGCATTTGTGCATGTGTGCGCTCGTTTGCGCGGTGATGCAATGGATGGAAACAGAAAGGAAAAAGGAAGGAAAAGAAGTAGTAGGAAGTTAACCAAGGAGAACTAGCAGTGCTGCCAGGTGAAATATATCAGAATCAGACAATTACACAGGCAGCAGACTAGCCCAGCCCAGCACTTTAAACTGTGTAAACAGCAGTCTCCCCTGTTTTTTCCCAAGAACTCTGCAACACTGCAGTATACAAAGAGTGAAAACTTAAAAAACTTAAGTCAGACAAAATGTAAGGGGCTGCTCTTGCTATCATAAACCAACATGTGCAAGGTGCTGAGGTTGGTGATGTTGTGAATGCTGCTGAGCAACCCACAGTGAGGAGATGGAGAAGCGCCTACAGACCCAGGGTAACCTACCAGGGGCTACATGAGCTGGAGATAGTGGAGCACTATAGGGTGGACAGAGATCTCCTGCAGCAAATTGTTGAGCTGTGCCGGCCACGCCTCACACACAGAACCAACAGAGGGGAACTCATCCCAGTGGATACCAAGGTATGTATTGGCCTTAGAATACTAGCTACAGGTACCTTCCAGAGACCAACTGATGATATGATGGGGATTTCACAGGCATCAGCATCCAGGGTACTGCACCAGTTCCTGGATGCCATGTCAGCACATGTCGGTAAGCACGTATATTTCCCCAATTCCTATGAGGCATTGGCCAGCAATATGCGTCTTTTCCACCAAATAACAGAATACCCTGAGGTAGTGGGTGCAATAGACTGCAAGCACATACACATCAAAGCACCACCCGGTGAGTGGGGTAGGGTCTACATCAACCACAAGGGCTTCCCCTCCATCAACTGCCAGGTTGTGTGCGATGCCCAGGGCATAATAATGAATGTGTGTGCTGGCTGCCCTGGAAGCTATCACAATTCCCACATCTGGCATCTGACGCAGCTGTACCAGAGATTTGCCAATGGGGACATCCCTGACGGTCACCTTGTGGGGATGCTGGATACGTACTGGAGCCGTGTCTGATGACACCCATCAGAAATGCACACACACCTGAACAAGAACTCCATAATGAGGCACACGCACAAACAAGAAACATTATTGAGCGTGTGTTTGGGATGCTCAAGTCACGGGTCCGGTGCCTGGACACATCTGGTGGAGCCTTGCAGTACTCACCAACTACATGTACCCAAATTGTCATGGTATGTGCCATGCTACACAATATGATCCTGTGAAAACAGCTGCAGCAGGAATAGCATGGGGCAGGGCCAAACAGCCCCCCCCCACCATTGCCAAGGCCTGCACAGCCACAGTGTGACTCGGAGGAGGAACAACCTGAGCCTGCCTCAGTAGGCAGAAGGAGGCATGCCCAGTATGCCCTGGCCTTGGTAAAGAGACAATGCATAGCACATACACTGACTCAGTAGGAACCCTGGAAATGACACCTCTCTCTGACTCGCATATACAGTAAAAGGGATGCCTAACTTGACACTACCTGTTTTCAAACATGTATAGGGAGTGTACTATGAGCATCTGACATAGGCAGTCCTGCAGCACCACCTGAGGCATGAGTGCCCTATTTTAAACAATATAAAGCACTGCTAAGCCCGTTTTACCAGCATTGAGCATATTTAAATTCAATTGCACATAGCTGCGCACCACACTAACCAACTCAACGTCGGGCAACGATGAACAGTGTTGGGCAATGTTGGGCAAAGTCGGGCAAAGTTGAGCAAAGTTGGGTAAACACACTCACACCTGCTTTACTGTTTCTTAAGCAGTCTGGTCTGCCCAGCAGGAAAATAAAAAGCAGTGACAGGGCTCGAACTCAGGATACTGTGCACTATAGTCACAGTACTGAACTACTAAGCCATGACAGCATTTCACTGGCACAGACACAACTTAACTCACTCCCACATACCAGTTGGGGGGGGGGGTCACATACCTAACAGTCACAGCCAGCAGGACAAATGTAGACAAACGCAAACACAAACAAATGCTGTATCATGCCCTCTGAAGAGGCATATGAGTAACCTCCCCCCAGGCCTATGCAGACAGATAACAGCAGGCCAGGCAGTGTGATGTGGGTCGGGTAGACTATGAAGTCACAAACTAATATGTGTGTAATTGGAAGCTGAGGTCTGTAGTACAGTGGTATGCCTCAAGCCAGTACGATAGGCAACAGTACAGATTGAAATGGAGTACCTGACATAGCAGTGCAGGCCTAGCAAATGTGTATAAGTGTCAGGTGAACCATTCATCCTATGTACACCCACAGTAACAATCAGGTGTGCCCCCCAGGTAGAAATGTACAAATAATAGCTGTCCCCTCTGTATGTAGAATGACTCATGGAAGCCCTGCAGGCACACTGTGCTTCCTGTTGATGTACAACACAATGGTGAGCCCTGAAGTAAAAAACAATTTGATTTTCACACACATATAGTATATATGCTCATACTGGGCATGCTCACACACAAAAAATTTAGCAAATTTCAGTCAGCAACATACTGAAATGTCATACTGGGCATACTCACACACTTAGGCCATGTCTGAGTACAGCAGTGGAGCCACACATATCTGGCAGTTGCAGTTCTTACTCCAGACATTTGTCACTATTCACAATCCTGCCTTGTTCACACACTGACATGAAAACAGACCCATATAATATATTGGACACCTGTCATAATCAAACTATGTACTCCAAGTACTTAAGTTGTTCAAAGAAAGTGAAAAACCAATGAAGAGCAATAATTCTCCGATCAGTATCATCAAGAAACAATGAGCACTCCTAACATTATCCAAGCCATGGTCAAAGAGTCCATAGAGAACCATAAAGCTTTCTTTTGCTATGTCATAAATATCAATGTAAACTCATATATGTTCTGAGTCAGTGCAAACTGTAAATGAATACATGTACATGACTGACATTGCCAACATCTTGTCAGACAGGTTCATACATATGTACCCCCTTCTCACTGATAAAAGGGCCCATTATCATACCTGGAGATTGTGAAAACCCAGAAATCACATATACAATGGTTAAACAGCTCTTTTTAAACCTAAAAACACGGCATGTATGGGATAACATGGTTTCTCTGGCTGTGTCATATGTGAACTCCAAAACAAACAGACCCTACACCTGAACAGTCTATTGAGACTCACCGTCTGTACAGGATATGTAACTGTTGAATGGGTTACAGCAACATTTGGCACACTCCACGAGTGTTGATGCACAACAGACCATGGGAACTATTGTCTTAATAGCCTAATAAGCCTGATGTGCAAGGCCATGGAGTCCATCATTATGGAACTCATAAATAGAGCTATTGAGAGCCTACAAACTCCCAACCCTACCCATTTTGGTTTGGTCAGGGGCAGATCATGGTTCCTAAACCTGCTAGACAGTTTTCAAGGCAGTCATCCAGGATATGCATCAATAAAATGAGCTACACACGGCCTACATAGACCTTGAAAAGCCCTTTTCCAACATCCCACACACGTCGTATCCACAAAAATCAACAACCTGTGCATAAACATGTATGTCATCTGATGGATTGCCATCTGGGGCACAGATAGATCCCACAAGGTAAGAATTGTGGTCTCCTGTTAAAGCTGGTAACAACTGCTGTCCCCCATGGCTCAGTCCTGGGACCCCTCCTGTCTGGTGTATACGTTTCAGAAATACAGTCAAACACGAGGGCTATGTTTAGCAAGGTTTGTGGATGACTGCAAAAACGTTGTCATAATCGATGTTTGGGACAACAGAAACATCCTTAAAAAGGGTCTCAGGCAGACAGATGTGGTGTCAAACTTAAGGGCTTGAGCTACAGTCATGCAAATACCACATAGGTGCCAACACCCTAAATATGGAGGTAATAATAAGGGATCTATGGACACATGTGGATAGTCATCACTACTTCCAGAAACACATTCATAAATTGGTTAGAAAATCATGCTATATGTTCCCACAAACTGCCAAGATCTTTGCATGTAGGTCGAAGGAGGTTCCCTCTCATCACCAGTCATCAGACCCATCATAGAGTACCACAACACACTTGCGATGAATCTGACTAGGCACCTTCAGCAACTGGAAAGACCACTGATGTACCTCAACAAGAGCATTACTGGCCTCAAACAGTTGCCCCATGGAACAAGACTGAATTTAACTCAATCTGTACTCTGTTGCATACTGTCTACTCAGGTGATCTCTGCCCAACAGACAGGTCCATGTCCAATGCAGAACGGATGTACATGTGCTATCTGAAGTAACCCCAAGCTCACTGTACTACATGCTCTAGGGATATAATCAGCACAACAATAAACAGAACATGCTGGAGGGATACAATAATAACTCACAGACTTCCCTTTCTTTGGAACAGCCTCCCTCCCAACCTACATTAAGATGAGTCCCTCACTGACACTCTTCCAGAGGAGCCTTGATGAGTGTATGTGAAACTGAACTGTCACACCATGGATCACTTCATCAGCTCTACTACACAGAGGCCTAGGGAACTAACTCCATGAGTGGTGATAGCTGCACACTCTGGCCATACTAATATATGCCTTCAGACAGATAGCCTATTACCTACCTATGTACCTATATATATATATATATATATATATATATATATATATATATATATATATATATATATGTAAGAGGAACACAGTATAATAAGCCAAAGATGGATGGGCAGAGATGTGTGTAAGAGGGTGACCATGACAGGGAGCCATCCAGGACTGTCCCACCCAGCACATATCCCAATGGCACAAAAGACATGAGTTGCACATCTCACCCAGTGTACATAACAGCCACCAGTATCTGTAAATATTACAGTGTATGTGGTCCATGTGCCTGCTGTACAACATGACGGTACAATGAAGTACACATCTGTTATCTGTAGACATGTACCTGTCACATAGTCTACTACATACCTATGAACCTATCTTCAATAAGGCATATGTTAGCCTAGGCAAGTTGTGCAGCTTTCACTACCCCATTGGGTAGTCTCCCAAGCCCTAATAATAATAGTTAGTACCCTAAGCCCCTTTCTAGTGGGGCTGCTGATGTGATGGCTGGCGTGAATTGTCTGTTTCCCATCCACTCATCAAGGTTCCTATTGAAGAGTGTCAGCGAGAGGCTCTGTCTGATGTACATTGGGACTCTGTTCCACAGTAAGGCAAGTGTCTGGGATGGTACTCTATCACACCAGCATGTTGTATTCATTGTTGTGATGAGGTTCATATCCCTGGAGTGTGTAGGGTGACTCACTTTTGTTATCTGTAGCTGGAGCATGCTCAGCAGTTATGTGTTGGACATGGTTCTGTATGTTAGGCAGAGTGTGCCTCTGAGTAGGCGGTACGCAACGAAGAACAGATTTAGTTTTACCAGTTGTGTTGCATAACACAACTGTTTGAGGCCAGTAATCCTCTTGGTGAGGTACCTCTGTGGTCTCTACAGCTGCTGGATATGTGTAGTCGAGTACAACCAAAATGGTGCATTGTACTCAATGATGGGTCTGATGACTTAAGAGTCGAGGGCCACCACTACCTCTTCAGATCCTGATGCAAACCCTTTGTTGATTAGGTGGGCCACATAGGATTTCCCAATCACTTTGGCAACATGGTTGTCAAAGGAAAGATGACTATCTATTTGTGTCCCCAGATCCCTTATTACCTTGTCAGTTTTAAGGGGGTAACACCTATGTGGTAGTTTGTGTGTACTTTGATTTCACCAAAGGAGATCACTATGCATTCCTCCACATTGAGCTTGAGGCCATGGTTCTGACACCACACATCTGTCTCATAGAGTCCCTTCTGGAGAATATTTGTGTAATCCAGGGAATCTATTATGGCAAACATTTTACAGTTCCCAGCAAACTTAGTCAACCACAACCCTCCTGTGTTGGCATGTAAATTTGAGAAGTCTATACCAAACAGGAGGGACCCCAGGACTGAACCCTGGGGGCCACCAGTTGTTACCAATGTAGAGTCTGACATGTAGCCAGCAACTCTTAATTTGTGGAATCTATCTGTGAGCCAGTTTGCAATCCATCTTATGATGTATGGATTCATGCCCAGGTTGGTGAGTTCCTCTATGATACCTGACTGGGGAATGGTGTCAAAGGCTGTAGTGAAGTATAGGTAGGCTGTGTTGATCTCATTTCAATCATCTGTAGCCTGGGTAATGGTCTCAAAGAAATCCACCCAGTTCAGGAGGCGTGATCTGCATATGATGAAGCCAAACTGGGTGTGCTCAACTGTGTGAAGGTTCACAATCTCTTTATTGTTGACTTCCATTATGATTGACTCCATTGCCTTAAAGATCAGACTCATCAGGCTCATAGAGCATGAATGGCAAGGGGTATTTGTGGCCCCACCCCTGTGGAGTGTGAAGAATGTTGCTGTGCAACATTCTATGGGTACATATCCTGTACAGAGCATGTAGAGAGAGGTGTAGGTATCCTTGATTGAATATGGATACATCCCCAACCTATGTGCTATGATCCAGGTCCTGGTGCTGGGAGGTATGGAATGAGTAGTATCCTGGTAGTGCTGGTGTGCTTTCTGGAGCCTGGAACTAGGTTTCTGTTACTGCACAGATATCAATATTCTCCATACTGAGATGTGCCTCGAGTGTGTGCATCTGGAGGCTGAGACTTCTGGCAATGAGTAGCATTTAGCTAACTTTGTGGTTATTTGTGTTGGTTATGGGGTTTGGTTTGTCCTGAGTGACCGGTGTTCCACACCTGAAGTCAACACCTCATTGGTCCCATCTGACCATAAGCTAATTACCCTACATATCCACATTCTGGACCCAGCCCTCATTAAGGAAACCATGTTAAAAAATGTCTCCAAAGCCAACTTCATGCTTCTTAAGACAGAAGTGTTGAACTTCAGGACACCCATGCAGATGGACAATACTGTTACGACTACTGAATCCTTCACAATTGCACTTTATAAGCACTTACATGAGTGCATGCATCGTGTTATCCCAAACAGAACCAAGACGTTATCCTCCAAGAAAAGGAAGCCAATCTGGTGGTCCCCTGCCATAAACAAACTGCACAACAGAAGGAAGAAACTGTTGCAAAAGAGGGTAAAATCCCATGAGTGGAGGAGCTCCCTGGTCAGCCTCAGGAAGAAGCTGCGATCCCTGATAAAATCCTCCAAAGCTAGTTACAAAAACAAAGTCGACACTGATTCTAAAGACAACCACAAAGCATTCTATAGCTATGTCAAGAATCTCAATGGCAACACTCAGATCTGATCTGAGTTACAGCACAATGGCACTAAATATACAGACCCAACTGATATTGCCAACAGCCTGGCAGATGCTAACTTTAAACCCCTCTCACCCATGAAAGAGCACATCTCTATACTGGAAGAATGCAAAGTTGCTGTCATCATGGCTGCACAGGTAAAAACCACTCTTCAAAGTCAGGAACACAGCATTCATGGACCAGATTACATTCCAGGCTGCGTTCTGGATGAACTACAGAATGAACTGGCACCACACCTACGTACCATGTTCAATCATAGCCTCACCTTAGGCTTTGTGCCTGCTGAACTGCACACAGTGACGGTTATCCCACTACACAAGGGGGGAGCCACCACGGACCCCGGGAACTAGCGCCCCATTAGCCTGATGAGCCTGGTCTGCAAGGCCATGGAATGTATCATCATGGAACTTATAAACAAAGACATTGGTAATCTCCAAACTCTGGACCACAACCATTTTGGGTTTGTAAAAGACAGATCATGTCTCCTAAACCTGATAGACTTCTTTGAAGCAGTCACCAAAGCTGTAGACAAAGGTAAGGCGGTTCACACAGCCTATCTAGATCTTGCCATGGCTTTCGACACCTGGAATTATGGATAAATCCACTAAACTAGGTATAAATCCCTATGTCACAAGATGGGTTGCCAACTGGCTCACTGACACAACCCACACTGTGAAAGTAGCAGACTCCAAGTCCGTCTTTGGACCAGTGACAAGTGGAGTACCACAGGGTTCAATCATGGGTCCTGTCCTGTTTGGTATCTACTTCCCTGAAGTACAGGTTAACATGGAAGGTCTCTGGCTAATGAAGTTCCCAGATGACTGCAAACTTGGAGCCATAATCGAGACTACTAACGATGTGGACATCCTACAATAGGGCCTCACTGAGACAGATGCCTGGTGTCAAAGCTATGGGCTCAAGCTCAATGCCAAAAAGTGCATTGTCATCCCCTTTGGTAAAAACACTGTACCCATGAGCTACAACATAGGTAGTAGTATACTTAACACCAAAAGTATGATAAGAGACCTTGGGACACAGGTGGACAGTAGACTCTCCTTTGATAATCACATTGCCACAGTAGTCAGGAAATCCTTCTATGTGGCACACCTCATCACAAAAGGTGTCTCATGTAGAATAAAAGAGGTCATTGTTCCCCTCTACTCATCACTCATTAGATCCATTATAGAGTACAATGGCCCTTTTGCTATGTACTTCACAAGACATCTACAACAACTGGAAAGGTGAGCCCTGAAGTAAAAACCAACTTGAATTTTCACACACATATAGTATATATGTCCATACTGGGCATGCTCACACACTTAAACAAATTTAGCAAATTTCAGTCAGCAACATACTGAAAGGTCATACTGGGCATGCTCACACACTTAAATAAACGAAGCAAATGTCAGTCAACAACATACTGAAAGGTCATACTGGGCATGCTCATGCACTTAGGCCATGTCTGAGTACAGCAGTGGGCCACCCATATCTGGCAGTTGCAGTTCTTACCCAAGAAACTTGTCACTATTCACCAGTCCTGCCATGTGCACACAGTGATATGAAAACAGACCCATATAATATATTGGACTCCTGTCATAATCAAACAATGTACTACAAGTACTTAAGTTGTTCAAAGAAAGTGAAAATTCAAAGAAGATCAATAAACTCCAATCAGTATCATCAATAAGCCAGGGGCACTCCTAAAATTATCCAATCCATGTTTTGGCCAAACTATTGTCAAAGAGTCCGTAGAGAACCATGAAGCTTTCTTTCACTATGTCATAAATATCAATGAATATCAATATCAATAAAGAGCATTAGTGGCCTGAAATACATGCCATACACAGACCATCTCAAAATGCTCCAGCTGTACTCTCTCACGTATCGCCTACTCAGAGGTGATCTCCGCCTAACATACAAAGCTATGTCAAACACAGAGCTGTTGGACATGCTCCATGCTTGAACATTAACAGCTATGTCACAGGATGGGTGACCAACTGGCTCACAGATCAAACACACATGTTCAGAGTTGCAGGTGCCATGTCCGACTCTAAACCAGTCACAAATGGCATCCTACAGGTCTTGGTCCTGGGACCCCACCTGTTCAGTAGATACTTCTCAGAGGTACAGGTACAGGCAAGCACGGGAGGGGTATGGCTGAACAAGTTTGCAGATGACTGCTAACTGTGGTCCATAATCAACTCTATGGCTGACACAGACATCCTCCAGAAGGGTCTTACAGAGACAGATACCTGGTGTCAAAACAATGCTCTCAAGCAGAATGCCAAAGAATGCATAGTCATCCCTTTTGGATAAAACAAAGTGCACACAAATTACCACACAGGTGGTAATCCAGTATGTACGGAGAAAGTAATTATGGCCCTGGGGACCCAGGTAGATAGTAAACTCTCCTTTGATGATCACATGGCCAAAGTGTGCAGAAATTCCTTCAATGTATCCCATCTAATGTCACCTAATGTAACCCACTTTGTCTAGTCTGATGATGTCACCATCCTAAAAATATACCTGTGGAAAGGAGAACTCCCAGTAATGTGTATAGCGCATCGTGTAAATGCGTACTCCTCTAGTATCATAAAGTAGTTAGGTAGGGGTTTGGATCCTGCACTTGACAACTTTGTGCGTGTGTTTGTGTGTGATCTCCTTGGAGAGGAGCAACCTTTTTGGAGACTACTGAAACACCTTAAAAGTGGTATACTTATCTTTGTCAAGTCTGATGATGTCCCAATCCTACAAATATACCTGTGGAAAAGAGAACTCACAGTAATGTGTATAGTGCGTCGTGTTAATGCGTACTCCTCTAGTATCATAAAGTAGTGAGGTAGGGGTTTGAATCCTGCACTTGACAACAGTGTTTGTGTGTGTGTGTGTTTGTGGGTGATCTCCTTGGAGAGGAGCAACCTTTTTGGAGACTATTGAAACACCTTAAAAGTGGTATACTTATCTTTGTCAAGTCTGATGATGTCACCATCCTACAAATAAACCTGTGGAAAAGAGAACAGCTCCCAGTAATGTGTATAGCACGTCGTGTTAATGCGTACTCCTCTAGTATCATAAAGTAGTTAGGTAGGGGTTTGAATCCTGCACTTGATAAGTTTGTGTGTGATCTCCTTGGAGAGGAGCAACCTTTTTGGAGACTACTAAAACACCTTAAAAGTGGTATACTTATCTTTGTCAAGTCTGATGATGTCACCATCCTACAAATATAACTGTGGAAAAGAGAACTCCCAGTATTGTGTATAGTACGTCATGTTAATGTGTGCTGCTCTAATATCAGAAAGTAGTTAGGTAGGGGTTTGAATCCTGCACATGATGAGTGTGTGTGTGCTCTATGTGTGTGACACTGTTGGACAACAGTATGTGCATTGCACATGTCAGGTAGTTGTGTGGCAAATGCATATACGTACATGTGACCTCAATTATTTCATAGGTGGGAACCCTGCTTTCTCCATGAATACATCTGTTATCTTTGCCGAGTGTGCTGCCACTTTCCAGACCTTAGGTCACATCCGTATGCTTGTGACAAGCCCAGGCACTGTAGTGATCCCTGGCCTAGGTCATCCATGTCACACACACTCATTACGGTTTCTACTGAATAGTGTGAGTGAGGGTTTATGCCTGAGGTATATTTCAGACCTGTTCAAACACAGCAAAGTCTGTCAATGATGGCTATTCATTATAGGTGTGCAACAACCTTTGTGGATATGCATGCAGACCCCTTATTGCTTATGTGATCCACCAAGGGATTTCAAAATACCTTTAGAAATGTGATTACCAAAGGAGAGATGACATAACACTTGGCTGTATGTACACATCGGTACCTGTTCAATATGTTGGGGGGCTACTACCTATGTGGTACTGTGGGGATACTATGTTTTGTAAAAGTGGATGACTATGCTTTAGTTGACTTCTAGCTTTACAGCATGGGTTTGACACCAGGCATATGTCTCACTATATATGACTCTGTCTCTCTCTCTCCCTCTCTCTCTCTCTCTCTATATATATATATATATATATATATATATATATATATACACATACATACATACATATACACATCCATTGGTGTACATATACATATACATATAGGCACATATACAGTCCACCTTTCATGATGGGAATGTCAATTATGCAAAGGATGTGAGGTATACAGTAATGTAATGATATCACACAGTCTTGTGAGAAATGCATTGAAGGTGTTCTCAGCCCATGTAGCTTTAGCAAGCCTCACTGGCTGCAACATTGCAAACTTAACAAATCACACCCACAGTATTTAACCACCGCATGTCATATACCAGCTCTGTATGCTGTCTTGTTTGCCACACACTACAACCTACATACAAATATGCACATAACAACCTTCACCAACATATATATGTCCACCCTTCACATACAGTTGCAGTATGTCCCTTGCTCTATGCACATAAACAGATGTTAATATACCTGACACATATATATCTCTCCGTATGTGTTTGCCATATACACACAAGGTCCACACTGTTGTACATCCCTGGACCTCACGGCTGACCTGTTGGGCCTTGCTGCAACATGAACAGGTGTCACATGTGAGCACACAGTAATATTAGAGGGTGTGTATATAGCTACAAATGCCAGATTAGTATACTAGCCTGGTGCAGCAGTTGCCAATGGCAAGCTACATGTTAATATGACTATCATGCATGTGTCACTCTGTCACATCCATGTTTATATAGCTGTTTGCGCTACTCCCCCAAACAGCCATTGTCCACAGTTTGTGCTTTTTTAGTGTTGACATTAGCACAGGCTGCTCATGAAAACTGGACAATTCCAGTAATGAGTATGCCTACCTACATCCTTGGTAGACTCTGAACACACAGGTACATTGCACATTTGGGTAGGGATGCAGACGTACAGAGAGCATTATGTATTGTTGTGTGAATGTTATCTTGCTGGACTTAAAGGGTTGCTGTGTACCTGTTAGCTTATCAAGGCAAGTAGTCTGTCTGCATAGCTCCCAACTGTGGACCTATCCAGATGGTGGCCAGATGTTAGCCTATTATTCTTTGTCTGTGCAACGCACAGGTCTTTTCAGCACTGGTACAATGGCATTATTACAGTCAGTTGCTACCAGTGCATGGCTACATCCTTTGGTATTTCAGTGTTGTACTCCTACACAAGGGTATGCTTGTGGATCTCCTTCCAAAGCTATTTGCACAGTGTGTAACAGCAGAAAAGTTGATATGCCTGTGTGTTTCTGCCTCTGCCAAGCCTCTGGAACACTCAGGTACATATTTGAACAGAGTCAGGGAAAGGTAGGTAAAAGTGAGGTACACCTTCAAAATAATAGAGACAGTAAGTGGAGACTTCATGAGAACCAGTGCATATGGATTACTACATCTTTTCTGAAGTACAAGCGGTGTCTAACTCTTATTATTGTCATTATTCATTAAGTGTAATACCCCACCTTTCTATCTAATGTCAGTACTTTTCAGAGGGATTCAGAGGGACACAGCTAACATATGTTTCAAAATCAGGGACATCCCTGAAAAGTAGTCACAGTTGGGATGTATGTCCTCTGCCCTAATAAGATATGCCACTGTTTGTCCTGCTATGATACTGTGTGTGGTTTGTAAAGTGCTGCTGTAACATTATTTCCTGCTAGAATGGCTGGTTCTCTTATCCCAGTCATGTAATGCAATTCCACAACAACTGCTGGTAAAGTTCCACAGAACAAGTTTTGTGTTATGGCATTCCTATTTTTCCTTTACATTCACTCATTCTGATGCATGATATATTTATTTCAGCACCAACTTGTTGTATGTCTACTGTGGCTTAGTGGTACTTCATGCAGTCTAGTGTGTCCAAGGTCTGGGGTTCGCGACTGACACAGGTGTTTTGTTTTGCTGCTGAGCAGAAGAAGGGCCCTGACATACAGAGTGACTAAGGCACTTTTAAGCAGTTGTAAGTGGGTTTGCGTGGGTTTGCGTGAAGCTTGGCAATACTTAGCTAAGCGCACACAAGTGTACACTCACGCAAACACACTTACTACTGCTTAATAGTGCTTACTCCTGATAACCCCCACGCTCATTTCTTTGAAAGAAAAGAAAATGGGGAGATAGGAAAGTGGCGAAAAAGGGGCACAAAGAGGGAAAGACAGTAGGGAAAACAGCTCAGGATGGGAAGGATGAGTGTAGGGAAGGTCCATAGCTGCCCATTTCTTTAACAGCAATAGCTGTGCATATGCAATAAATTTGGAGGGAAATATGAAACCTTCTACCCCTGAGAGAGGGATGAGGACAACAAAGTATGTTGTACTGCCAAATAAATATCAGTTTATGTGTCCAGCGGACATGTGTGCAAAATAGGCAGCTATGTATGGGGCATAATTTCTTTTTTGGGTGCAGATTGCCCTTTTTTTTTTCAGGTGAGAGTGGAATGTGGGGTAGGGGAAGTAGGTATATTTGGGGAGATAGATTCAGGAGGTAAACAGACAAGACAAACAAGATACATACAGCGGCAGAATATGACACATGTGGTGGGAGAACACCATTGATGGGGAAGGATGTTTGGAAATCACAAGCCCATGAGCCCACAGATGGTAACATTGGAACTGAGATCCCCACCCATGGGCAGTCACCACTGCACCTTCACAGCCCAGAGGGTGGCTGTGCTGGGGGCTGTGTAGGAGGGGCAGGCTCACCTGTGAGTCACACCACTCGTGCCTCAAGCTGGCGTAGAGGATCAGTGACTGAATGCTCGATCTCCCTATGCACCACAGCCCAGACCATTTGGAGGGTGATAGGTGGCCCTCCTCTGGCCACGCTTGCATGGGGGGATGAGCCCCATCCCCTGCAGCACTTCCACCCAAAGGTGGCACAGGGCCAATGGAGGAGGAGGTCCCAGGCTGGGCACCGGACCTGCTGGTGCCAGGTGCCATCGCCAGCTGAGGTGGGACAGTTGGGTCCGCTGGGACCGGCCTTCCCATACGTTCTATGTTTAGGATGATTTAATGACAATATGGGTTGGTAACAGCCAACAGCATTCCAAATTAGTTGTAACAGCATGCAGTAGTATTCCCATTAACCCAACACACCAGAGTTCCAACAGTTGAACAGCAAGCATGGCACATGCATATATAGCACAACAGTGGACATTCCAACAACATGCAGGATTGATTGGTGGCAACAGGCCACCAAGAGTGTGGTATTTGAACAGGGCACATGCATCAAAGTAAATGCAGATATTTATAAACCAATGGGACATATGTCCCAACAAATGTTTTGAGATTAGACATACCCAATGAGGTGTGGAATTGCATTGTTTATGCACATACAGTAGGGTGTAAAAAGATACCTCCATTAACAACTTATATATACTTATAGTTTACACTACATTCCTATTGACTGCAGGTATATATCCCCTACATGTATTATTACACTAGGCAATGTCCGTTAAATTGTGAAATGGGTTTTGCTAGTTCTTTATATACCTGACCTGTATCTGACATACAAACTGTCCAGGATGCAGATGTTACTGCTACGTATTTATATACTTTATTTATATTTATATATCTACATATCTGGATGTGTTCAGGTGACATTATCAGTTATATTTTAACAGCCCCCTAGATTTCTAGCAGCACACTGACATTTCTGGGGAACACAATAACAAGCTACTCATGTGCCAGATTAACCTGTACATGCCGGCCATGACCCAACAGTTGAGGAGTGTATATATGCTTAACAGCTACTGGCACTCCCTTCATCCACTTTATATGGGCCTACCCAAGTGTGGGTTGACAGAGCTTAATACAACAGTACTATTTCTATAATGCAAGAGTACTACAACATATCAAAGAAAGTGACATGGACACACTCCAGGAATTATACCTTTATTAATTACATTACACACTTTTCTAGAGGCTCTCTCATTTATTTGATATATCAGTGCATGCAGATGACTTATTCAAGACATATTATACCTTATTAATGGATTACAACACTCTTTTTCAGGCTTTCTCACTTATTTTATATAACAGTACATGCGGAGAAATTATTCAAAACTTATTATATCTTTATTAATGGGTTACAACACTCTTTTTCATGCTCTCTCACTTATTTTATATAACAATACATGCAGAATAATTACTAACCTGCCTGGTGGCGCAGCCTTAGCAGCCTATCTGCATAGGCTTGCTGATTTGCAGCACAGACACCTGCAGCTGTGAGGTAAACGAAGTGATATTGAGACATATACCTATCACTAATATAGACTACAATAGCAATTGTTACATACTTCATTCCATGGCTACCTACTCAGTAGTGGGGCATTTTCCATCCCACGGGCCTCCTGTATCCACTGGTTCAGTTGGTCCTGCTTCCGTCTCTTTAGGTCTGAGTAGTGGTGTCTGACCTGCACACCAGTCCGAGGGACGCCTGTGGCACTGGTGAGATCATGTGCTAGATGGTTCCAGGCTTCCGCTTTGTATTCAGCGCCCTGGAACTGGCCTTGCAGGAGTCTGTCATCATGATTATGGACGAGGAGCCAAACCATCACTTTTGACTCCTCAATGCCCCACCGTTGTGCTTGAAAGCGAGAGCCCTCTCCAACACCAGTCATGCTCCCTGCAGATGGGAGCTACAACCAGTTATGGCAAGTATTCCCGCCTATGGGGCTTAAATATGCCTCACTTCCCGCACTTATTTGTGATTGACCTGTTTTGAAAATCTCAGCTGAAAGCACACCTGCTTAGCACTGGGTAAACTTTCATTAATATGTATGTGTGTGTTGAAAGTGCATGCATATCAAAAGCTGTCATGGCTTAGTGGTTGAGTACTGTGATTATGGTGCACAGTCTCTGTTATTACTTTTTATTTTACTACTGGCCAGACCGGCTAGGAGGTGTGGCTGTGTTTAGCCGACTTTGCTCAACTTTGCCCAACGTTGCTCTACATTGCTCTATGGTGCTCTACGTTTCTCGATGTTGCCCGGCATTGTGCTAGTTAGCACGGTGTGCAGCTATGCACAAACATGTTTTGTTTGCACTAGTTGACGTGATGCACAGCTCCGTGCAAAGCCATTGTGCTAGTTAAAGCAGTGCTAAGCTATGAGCAATTATACTTAAATGTGCTTAATACTGGTAAACTTTGCTTAGCAGTGCTTCACATTGCTTAAGATACGTTACTTATGCATTCATCAGTATGCATAACCATTTTGCCTTTATATATATATATATATATATATATATATATATATATATAAATATATATATATATATATATGTATATATATATATATATATATATATATATGTATATATATATATATATATATATATATATATATATATATATATATATATAAAATATCGTTCACTACTACATAGGCCATTTCAGTGCTTTCTACTAATATTTAAAAGATAAATGTCAGGAATTATTTTTCTATACAGATTTCCTACAGAAAATAGAAAGGGGAGTGGGGGGACTCGAACTGGGAATGCCTCCTCTTTGGGCGAAGGCTCTACCACTATGCTATTGCTATTTGGCTTAATTTGCATATAAGTTTCTTATTATCCTCTTCGATCTCTAAACTGCTAACTGTAGCTAAGCAATAGGCAAACCCGCGCAAACACGCGCAAATACGGGCAGCTATATCAGGAATAATAATAATAAAAAAAAAAAGGAAAGTTTTACATTTTATAATTGTACAGGGGTTTAGAATGTGGGGGAGTGTAGTGTTGGGTATGTACACATTTGACCGGACTCGCTCATTTCAGCTGACATTTGCAGATTGAGGGACTTACAGTGGCGTGGATTTCTGGACTGCTCGGCAGTCCGACACGCCCCCTGCAGTCGTGTATGCTCCGTGTTAGCCTTAGAGTTGACTCAGCATGCCCTCATGAATATGCATGGCACGCTGACATCTTCCTCTTGGCTGCAGTTTCCGTGTAAGACTTATTTAGTCTTACATGGAGGATTAGTGAATCCCGGCCTATGTCTTAGAAGTTAATTAAATCTGTTTGTCAGTTTACCATGAACCTTGTCTCTGTTAATGTGCAGTGCTTTTATGACACTTTTGCCATATATAAGCCATGAAACGTTGAGGAATAAAATTCCAGAAGCAACACACAAGTGTATCATTGCATATAGTGTCGACAGTTTTAAGAACCCAAGCTTCAAATGTAATCATGTTATTAAAAATACCCTTCTGTTCATCCCACTTAGGGAGAGTTTTTAACATTAGTTAAATATGATGTTTTAGCAGCCTCAGATTTCTGTGTCTCTGAGCTTGTAGTCTCCTCCCTTGCAACAATTACGTCATGCTGTGTGTCAGTCAGTTGCCTGTCATATGTTTATTGCAAACGAACAGTTAACTCTTTTATTATACAAATAGCTATACTGCCTTGTTCAATAACAGTTTGTGTCTTAATTTTAGTCTGTGAGACTTTTAAAAACTGAGAAAATTATTTTGTACATTTAGTAGTGTCAGCATGCATTTTACCAGACGCATTGCATTTATCACAGTAAATCTGAAAGTGACCCATGAGGTCAAGATAAACTCCTGGAAATTAGACTGTAAAGTATAAACTTTGACATCTACATCACCCTCTAATAAATCTTTAGAACAGGAACCATTGTCTGTGCTTCAAGCATTACTTTATCCTGGTTGTGTTCCAGGTTTTGTACAATACGTACAATACGTTTATGGCAAGGCATGCAAAAAGTAACATTTAAATAAAACATTTATGTACATTCTGTGACACTTCTGCCCAATGTAGTAAAGACTTACAGGTGCTAACGTGCTGATTATACTATGTATTTAAATAATTCCATACATCTGTATATGATTTAGATACATTAACAGTAAAATACTTTGTGCACTTCTTGGCATTTTCATAACTTGCATTTATTGTTAAAAGAAAACGAAGAAAATATTTATCACAGATGTTCAGGACAAGGTGATCAGGCTTGACATGAAGATCAGTTGTGGAAGAATTTTCTGCTATCAGTCACTCAATGCTGGTGAAGTTGGGACCGGCAGTGGGACCTACTCCTCGTATCTCACCAACTGTCGGAAGCGAAAGTACTGTACTGCCCTGTACTGCACCGCAGTGTTTTCATCCACCAGGCAATGGACAAAGTAGTAGGGAAAAAGAAGAGTCGACTCAAGAGAAGGAACTATGCAGGAATGTCACACTGTGAGAGGTACCTCTGCAGGTCACACCTCCCTGTTTTGTTCGAACTGGCCTGGTCTCGCCACTGTAAAATATATGTCACACTACACTGAAAGGTAGTCTGTACCATTACTCAGTGAAAACAGTTGATTTGGTTCAATCTGATATGGGTGGCCTAATGGTTAAGGTGTTTGCCTTACAACCACAAGGTGTAGGGTTTGAGTCTCACAAGGGATAATTGGCTAGGCTTAAAATGGCTCACAAGGGCAGTTAGCCTAGTACTAATCTATTAACCTATATATTACTGCATACGAGGTAACATCTAGTATAACAATGAAAGATACACATGTAGCAAAACTGTACTTCAGCTTTACAGCATCATGACTGTAAGAATCAATGTATCTCATACAAAAGAAGAAGTCCAAACTTTATAGTCTTTTTCTAGCTTACATCAGCAGTTTAGAGAATATGCCAAAATAATAAGTCTTTCCCATGAAGCTGGTCTGCTGACAGTTTGTTGACAGTTTGTTTCCCATGTTTCAAATATTCTGTTCCTGAAGAATAACTCCTCTGCCTTGCTCTTATCTTGCATGTCCTGTTTATAGAGACACAGCTGCATACAATAGTCTGTCTTGACCTGCTTGTAGATACAGAATTTCACAAACTGCATAGTTTATAAAGATAAAATATTTTACTTCTGATTTCTAATAACAATGAATGCCAAGCTATATGCTTTAAACTAAGTGCACTTTTGCACTACACTGAAAAAAAGAGTATTTATTTGACATTTTCAGACAAATCCACTGAAAGCCATTTTAACTTGTTCACTACTGAAAGTAGAATATGTCAAATCTCACAACTGTGACTTCTGTTGGTGAGACAGTTGCCTATTCAGCTAGTACAGTATGGCTTAATTCCCAGAAGGGACATTTTCACTATGAGACATGAATGGGGGATATTGGTATAGGCATTGGATAACTGAACATAGGAGGTATGTCCTGTTATCTGTCATCCAGGCCTTCAGGGTTAGTATCAAAGAAGCTCACGAGGTTCAGTAGTCAAGATCTATCCTTGACAAACAAAACATAGGTTTTCTTAAATGTGTTGAAGGTCAACTATGTCCCTGTGAACAAGGTTCATGATCCCTTCCATAGCCTTGCAGATAAGGCTTGTTAGGCTTATGGGTCAATAGTTGTAGTTCTGCATGTTACCAGATGATGATGTGCACTGCATATGACACAACATTTGACATTACTTTCTGTAGTGTAGGTGATATATGTTCATATGTTCATAGGTGTTTACTAGGCTAATGGCTGCAAGGGCCTTTTTAAGCCTAGCCATACATCTCAAATCTCTGACAAGTTCTGATACCCTTGATAAGTGTAAGCATGTGCCTGGGAGATGAACCATTTACATGTTACCTCTGTCCACTAGAGACATAGGTGCCAAACCAGGGATACATTTTAGGTTTCCCATCCAACTGTCCAAATTGCATTTGAATTGGTTTAGGGGGGAACTCTGCTTCACATGGATGGTCAACTCTGTCCCTGTGGATAAGGTCCATGTGTGGAAAAATTACTGAGACACCAAAGTTGCAGTGCTTGGGGAGGGGGGCAACACATGGCTGTACTGTAAATATGTGACATACTGTGAGATAAGGCCTTCATTATTTTTAATTTTTCCACATGTAATACCATGTCATAAAAAAAGAATTAAACAGCAGTAATACTTAATAATATGTAGTTTTCCATTGCACGACAATTAGCAAAGTGTATACACATGCAAGATACACCTGTTTGCGCACTGCTTAGCAATGCACAAATGCGAGCCACATTGCTGAAGTCTGAAAGTTACTAATGAGTCTATAAAACACACCTGCTGACTCTGTGGCAGCATGTGTTAATTCATTGATACTTTCTTTTATGGTGTCAGATGGTACTAGGTTCAAATCATTTTTTCTCTTTTTTATTTTTATTTTTTATTTATTTATTTTTTTCATTTCCTGTGTGTTCTGCACCATTCAGCACAAACATGGGAAATGGGTGAAAATGAATGTCAGCTTTAGCTGTGTTTATTTGTTGTGCTGCACAAACTGGAGCCCAGGAGCAGACAGGACCCAGACAGCCAAAAATAGAAACCAGATGCATTCAGTTACTACTACTGGGCATCGCACAAACTCACTAAGCAGTGCTGCATGACAGTTAACAGTGAGACCTTAAGAATGAATAGTAAAACAGGTGATATCATGTAACTAATCCTGTGACAGCAGGTGTAAGTGTAGGGCTGGAGTACAGATGGTCCTAGGTTTTAGTACACAGTGTGTAACCTTTGTTTTACTGTTGTGACATTGCAGTTTATAGCAATGAACTGCAACATAGACAAGTGTAGGACTGCAATACACATGGCCCTGGGTTCAAATACAGCATATTACTTACACTTTTAATGTTGTTCCATTTCCCATTATAGTCACTCTCACTTCTAATGCTTGACATAAGGTATCTGATATTAATTATATGTATGAATGCTGAGACACTAATATTGTGTCAGTTATTTCTTTATCTATGTAATTTCACATTAATTATCAAATGTATGACTGTGAGTATACTGTGTATGATGTTCCTGTAAGTATATTTCTGCTCTGTGGACTGGCATGGCCTTCACATTTGACTAACAAACTTAATAACACTGAAATTGCATAGCTTGCCACAGTTGTGCACCACATAGCATTGTGCACCCTGGAGCACTGTCTTTGAGCGATGGTGTGCAGTGTGCAACATTTTCAAACAGTGTGCACACTCCCAGTAAATGCAATAACTGAAACTGGCAGGAAACCATCAGTCTCCATTGCTCTTGATCTGTGATAGACACAGCAGGTGTTTGTGTTGAGGGTGTGAGATTTAGGGCTCAGGAATGGGGTATCCAGGAGTCCAAAATTTTTGTTGGACTCCTAGAGAAACACCACAGTGCAAGGTTGTTGCAGGGGGACTATTCTGGGTCCCAGTATAAGTCAGAGGTATGGGATAATTCGGCTTGGGCTGTAACCAGTGCCACCAGTATCCCCACACTGCTAAACAATGTAGGCAGCACTACAATGACCTCTGGAGGAGAAAGAGGGGTACCCTCGATGCTTGGCTCTAGGAATTTAGGATGGAGGACATCCCACACATGTGTAAATATCAACTACAGAAAGTACTTGTAAAGCTTAAAAGCTGAATATAGTATTCATAATGGTGTGCTGTTCTGTTCTGTTTTTTTCACAGCTACCACGGAGAGAGAGTGCAATGTCAGCACCCATGCCACTAGACTGGTGAAGATGAGGGAGGCATGTGGTATTTATGCAGCAAAAGAGTGGTGTTACTCTAGCATTAAAAGTTAAAGATAACTAGTTTGGTATTTTATAAAGCTGTATCAAACTGAGCATGCATATCCCAACTATAAAAGCAAATGTGCATACATTATTCTGTAACACAAACAAAGATAGCTTGTTTGGTATTTTATGCAGTTAAACATGCAATATTCCAATTGTAAAAGCAAGTATGCATGTATAGGGTTGTAGCATAAACCAAGAGGTGCTAGGATTCATCAGATCATGTATGCACTAAGGTCTCTGAGCAACAAGAACTGTTATGACTCTGTCATAGTTCATGTTGTTGTGAATGATCTGACACATACTTCACTGGACTATATGAAGAGAGACATGGTTGAGTATGTGTCCCCAGCAGGTATGTCCCTAGCCTTGAGCAGCATACTACTCTCACCTAGAATGATGCCACTGTATAAATAAAAAAAATATTTCAATAACTGGCTCAGTTTTTGTGTCATTCAAAGGGATCCAGTTTCTGTCAGCCTGAGAAGCCATAGTTAACAAACCTTGCTACTTTGCCAGAGATGGTTTCCACTTGGCACCTCAAGGCTTTTGACTGTTGGCAGAAACTCTTGTCTCCCCCATACTGCCTTTTTAGGCAAGGTCTCAAAAACATTATTGATGTTAAATTAACCAGTCAGAACAAAATAAGGGTCATGTTGCTAAATGCCAGGAGCTTAAAACAAAAACTTCACTCCCTGGAAGCATTTCTATCACTAAAAACTGTAGATGTCTGTGCAGTCACAGAAACCTCATTTAAGGCCTCAGAGAGCACGCTGACCTTGCAAGGTTACAATGCCTTCTATGCCTTTAGACCGCAAAATGAACGTGTGAAAACCAAAGGAGGCAGTGTTTTAATGTACATTAAAGATAAATTCACATGCTGTCTAGCTAGACTGGACAACCCCATGGAGTTATTCCAGGTCCAGGTTACGGTGAGTAAGACACCAATTCAAGTCATAGCCAGTTATAGATTCCGTCCATGGGTCATGATGCCCACAAAGCCTGCTTGTCCAAACTGAAGACAATCCACATTTTACCAAACACTGGTTATGGGAAATTTCAATTATCCTACCATCAACTAGGAAACCTAGATGAGCCCTAACTCACTAGTACAAAAGTTCCTTGACTTTGTTAATTCAAATGCCCTGGAACAAGTTGTCCATACCCCGACAAGAGGAAAAAACATTCTGGATCTGGTCCTCACCAACATGTTAAACAGATGCACCGCTGCAATTGTAGGACCCTCATTAGTTAAAACTGACTACTAATCAGTCACCTTTGAGCTGGCACTAATGCCAGAACTCACAAAGGGTGAAATCAAGCTAAAAAACTTCACCAAGGTAAATTATACCCTTCTAGGTGAAGGTATAAATGCATTCCAAGCCCCACTCCAAGCTGGAAGTGGTAACTACATTGAAGCTTACACTAAAGCCCTGTACAATCACTTGCATAAGTGTATAAATTCAGACATACCAGAAAAAAATCAAAGCCAGAGTCCCAAGTAAAAACAAGCTGCCATGCGGACATTAAGCATCAACAAACTTTACAATAAACACAAAAAGTTGCTGTCCAAGATAACAAAGGCAAGGTCCCAGTAACAGAAAAGCACCCTCCTCACCCTCAACAGGCAAATAAGAAAATGTATTAAATCCTCCAAGGGCTCCTTTGAGAGAAACTTAGCAAGTACAGCCAAGGATAACCATAAGGCCTTTTACAGCTACATAGAACCCAAGTATGTGCAGAACTAGTGGCTAATGGTATTACACACACTGACCTCACAGAGATAGCAAACCTGATGGCACATAAGTTTGGTGAATCCCTTAGCCCCTCCTAACTTACAACAAACCTTCCCCAAACTTCTCCCCACCCTACATATCTGCAGAGCAGGTCCTCAAAGCCTTGGGGCCAGACGACATCACAGGCTGTCTTCTAAACAGGCTAAAACATGAACTAGCATCATCACTAAGTACCCTTTTGAATGATAGCTTAGCCACATGCTTTGTTCCTGTGGAATGGAAAACAGCAACAATTATCCCCCCCTCCATAAAAGGTGGCCTAGCAACAGACCCAGTGAATTACAGACCCATAAGCCTGACCAGCCTCATCTGTAAGGCCATGGAATGTATTATTATGACTTCATAAATAAAGACATCCAAAACACAGTCACCGTATCAATGCCAAAGTCCTCCTCACCAAACACGAAAATCAGCAAACAAAAGAAAGGTAGGACACTGCTATGTAATCTTCGTTTAATGGAACACAGTAAAATCCAGAGTTAGGCGCTTTCGGGTTGAAACCCTTCTTCAGACAAATTAAAAACAGTCAAATCACTTTTTAAATATACCACAATCAATGACACATTCTTAAAACAGCCAATCAAACATTAGTAAAAGACACGCCTCCTCTGCAAAGCTGGTTTTAAAGGGACCAGGTCATTAAGACCTGGTTCCCTATGTGCCTGTAGTTCTATAATCCAGCGTGACTCAAGAGATTCAGTAAGGACTTTAATATCCCCTCCTCTATTATTCAATACAACATTGGCTACTATTCTGAAGACAAAAGAGTGTGAGGGGCATATCTCAATATGTTTATATAGGGCATTGTGAACATCCTTGTTCCTAATGGCGCTTAAATGTTGTAATATTCTGATCTTAAACATTCTACCTTCTGCAGACATCTCACCATCCTTATCTGTAGTGCTGGAAAATAATGTATTTATAGGTGGACAGCAGGTTTATAGGCAGGCACAGGGGATAGCCATGGGCACCCCCTGTGCAAACACCTATGCAAACCTGGTTCTTTCCTATTGGGAAAGGAACTTTATATTGAGTAATGAGACTTGGAAGAATTATTTGATAGTCTATACCCGTTTTGTAGATGATATATTTATGTTTTGGAGAGGTGATCGCATATCATTGGAGAATTTTATAGACTATCTGCATTCAACCACCTCTTTTCTAAGATTTACTCTGACTTACTCAGAAAACAGTATAGATTTCCTTGATGTTAACCTAACGCGAACTTGTGAAGGTTTTTCTTCAGGTTTGCATAGGAAAGAATGTTGGAGAAATAGCCTGCTGAATTTTGATAGCATGCACCCTCGGTATATGTTCTCCAACATTGTACAGGGGCAGGTCTGTAGGACATCCAGGTTGAGCATGGATGAATCCAACTTTCAAAAAGAGATTACAGGGCTAAAAGAACGCTTTCAAAATAGGGGGTATAATGAACATCTAGTGGAAAGAGTGGTGGATAAAGGAATAAAGAGAAGAAATGATAGATACAAACCATGGCTGAGATGTAAGGATGGTGAGATGTCTGCAGAAGGTAGTTCCAGTAATGATACAGGGACTCCTAAGTTGTATTTCACTTATAGTAGCAATATAAGTGATATAAGAGGTATAGTAAACAAAAATTGGAACATCCTCAGAAGTGACAAAAAGCTGAGGGACATAGTGGGACTTGTTCCTAAGTATGGCTATAGACGAAATAAAAATCTCAAAGATTTGTTATGTGGGGAAAAGAACATGACAGTTTCGAAGCAGCTTATTAATAGAACAGGGAGCTTCCCTTGTGGAAACTGTAAAGCATGTATACATATTAATAATAATAAAAGTAACACTTTTTTACATCCTGTTAGTGGCAAGACCTTTGAATTTAAAGGCAGGGGTACATGTATAACCTCTAATATAGTTTATATAGCGGAATGTAATCAATGTACCAGTTTCTATGTGGGCATGACAAATAGAATGTTTAAGATCAGAATATTACAACATTTAAGCGCCATTAGGAACAAGGATGTTCACAGTGCCCTATATAAACATATTGAGATATGCCCCTCACACTCTTTTGTCTTCAGAATAGTAGCCAATGTTGTATTGAATAATAGAGGAGGGGATATTAAAGTCCTTACTGAATCTCTTGAGTCACGCTGGATTATAGAACTACAGGCACATAGGGAACCAGGTCTTAATGACCTGGTCCCTTTAAAACCAGCTTTGCAGAGGAGGCGTGTCTTTTACTAATGTTTGATTGGCTGTTTTAAGAATGTGTCATTGATTGTGGTATATTTAAAAAGTGATTTGACTGTTTTTAATTTGTCTGAAGAAGGGTTTCAACCCGAAAGCGCTTACCTCTGGATTTTACTGTGTTCCATTAAACGAAGATTGCATAGCAGTGTCCTACCTTTCTTTTGTTTGCATAAATAAAGACATAGGTGACCTCCAAAACCTGGATCCTACCCAATTCATCTTTATGAAGGGCAGATGCTGCCTGTTAAATCTGGTGAAGTTCTGTAAAAATTTAACCAAGGCTACTGATGAGGCCAAATATGTGCACACAGCATACCTCAACCTGCAAAGGTGCTCGACACAATCTCACATTCAGGCATTACTGATAAACTTATAAAACTAAATGTAATTCCCTTCGCTGTAATATGGGTTGCCAACTGGCTCACAAACCAGACACACACTGTCAAAGTGGATGACTCCACAACATCCAGCAGACCCGTCACCAGTGGAGTGCCACAGGGGTCAGTGCTGGGCCTCCTATTATTTGTTACTTCTCAGAAGTTCAGGTCAAAACTAAGGGGGTTGTGGATGGCCAATTTTGCAGACGACTGCAAACTAGGTGCAATCATTGAATCACCAAACGATGTTATTATACTCCAGGAGGGTCTCACACAGAGCAACCACTGGTGTATTAGTCACAGTATCAAACTGAATGCAAAGAAATGCATCATCATTCCCTTCAGCACAATGTCTCCTTGTGCTATCAAATCCACAACAATATCCTAAGTAGCCATGAAGTGGTAAGGGACCTGGGATCACAAGTTGATTGCAACCTGAACTTCGACCACCATGTGTCTACTGTAGTAAGGAAAGCTTTCTGTGTAGCACACTTGATTAGTAAGGACATTAAAACATTATTTGCAATAAATTATTTTCTGAGGACTTACAACATTAGTGCTCTTTTTTGGTTTAATAGTAAGGACATTACCTCAAGAGCAAACAAAGTTATAACCCCCCTGTACTTGTCACTTATCTGGCCCATAATTGAGTATAACGCCCCATTTGGCATATACCGTACTAAGCACCTGCAGTAATTAGAGGGACCTCAGAGGTTTCTAACAAAGAAGATCAAGGGACTCCAGCATGTGCCTTATACAGACTGACTTAAGTCCCTGTCACTATACTCTGTATCATATACACGTCTTAGGGGAGACTTATGCCTGGCCTGCAGAGCAATCCAAGACCCAAACCTAATGAATTTGCTAGATATCAATAAATCAAATAGGACTAGGGCTACCAGTTCCAGGGACCTAAATATGGCCTGCAACTTAAATAGGACATGCTGGAGGGACAGATTTATCTCCCAGTGACTGCCACATCTTTAGAACAGGCTACAAATTCATGTGAAACACAGCATCTCTATGACACTTTTCAAAAGGAACCTGGATGAGTGGATGGGGAACCATAAATTCTTACTGGGGAAAAAGCCCACAACCCTCCTGGACAAGGGCAGTCATCACTAAATGCAATCATTGGTACTGCCAGAATTTCTATGGTATTACATTGGGATGAAATGGCTAGGCTTAAACTGACCTCCGGGTTGATAACCTAGTAATCTGCTATGATCTTATGATCCTAAGAGTACAATATTAGACTTTAGTCAGAGGTGGCAGGTTCAAATAAACTTTCCAACTATACAATAACTGTTAAGTCTTCAATTATTTATAACTTAAAGGTTTAAAGTAAAAGCTCTATACCAGTGGCACACATGCCCTGTTGGAAACTGTAATCTGGATAATTGGAACATGCATATGTACAACATATGCACATGTAAAGAGTATTTGCTGCAGTCTGTAATATAGTCTGCATCTGTTAGCAGCTGATAGTCTTAAAGGTAATAAGTTATCTGTTAGGGGGTGGTAGTCTTAAGAGTAAAGGTTAGGATAATAGAGTCAAATAACTGCATTAATGCATTGTATGTTACATATGAATATACTAATCTTATCTTTTTTTTCTCTCACTCCAACCCTTATCACATTTTTTGTTTTATTTTATTATGTGCCATTAAAATGCGCTCCACAGCACAGTTGGGTAGGCCTGCCCAACAGGATGCACCTACCCCACTCCACTGGCCATGGCACCATTGCCCAGCACATCTGGGAGCTAATCCGGCAGTACCACCTCTGCTGCCCCTGCACTACCTGCCACCTCAGGTAGTTCTGCCCTGGAGTATAGGCCAGTGGTTCCTGTCGGGAACAGTGGCAGGTGTGGTGAGTTTATCACCCATGCTGAACTGCTAGGGGATGGTGTGTAGGGTTGTACGCTGCACTGTTGGGGCATGCCACAATGGATGGAGGGGCTGCTGTCCCTCAGTTTTTGTAGGACCAGTAGGAGAAGGAGATGTCAAGTGCTCCAGCAAGTGCGGAGTGAGGTGATACTTATGACAGTCCTGGGGGTGAGTACTTGATTCTCACTCTCATCCAGCTTGACATCCATGGGTCCTGGGTGTCTCATCCTCAACCCATCCATGGTATCCAACAACCTCTTGTATCCATCACTGTCCCTGTGTCTTGTCTTGTTTGTCTTGTCTGTCTGCAATTGCTTCCTCACCTATCCAACATACTAGACCCAGACATACCAACATTCCTCTCTCACAAAAAAAACATCTTCCCATACACAGCTCTCCATTGCACACTTGATTGTTGACACACTTGATTTGGTTCAATTGGCTATACAACATGATTGTGTTGTGGTCACCCCTCTCTCTGGAACTGACAGTCTAAATTCAGCTAATATTCTGTATATATTATCACATTTTACTGCTGAAGCAATAGATAGCTATGGCTTTTTTCCTACCTTCATCCTGCACATTCCTGTATTGCTTTTCATTTGTTTTGTCCCTACTTGCTCCCCATTTCACCAGTGTCCTTTCTTCACCATTTATTTTCTTTAATGCATTATTGTGCGATGTTGTGCATTGCTCACCAACACACACCAATGGTAAAGCAAAAGTAGTCAAAGTATTATATACAGCTGTATTCCAACCCAGTACCATCTGGCCCAAAAAAAAAGGAACATAGCACTGCATTAACACCTGCTGCCACAGAGTCACTTAAGTAGCAGTTATATTATACAAACTCAATACTGTCAGACTTTAGAATGCTTCTAACATTTGCACAGTGCTTAGCAAAGCACAAAAATTGTGTATCTTGCATGTGTATACACTTTGCTAACCATCATGCAAGCCTGCTGCTCCTCACACTATGGAAATGTCTATATTATGCTGTGTTCATTTATTTATTTTATTTATTTGACATTTGTTGACTGGGTTAGTCTGACTGAGCCTAAGCCCTTTTTCAGTGCAGGCTCAGGGAGAAAAGCTCCACAAAACAGGACATACCACCTATGTTGAGTTATACAAGGCCTTTGACACTATTCCCCATTCATGTCTAATAGTAAAGATCTCCCATCTGGGAATTAGACTATACAGTACTAGATGAACAGCCAGCTGGCTCAACAACAGAACATGCACTCTCAAAGTTGGCAACGGCACCTCCACCACTAGCACATTCAACAGTGGAATACCACAAGGATCTGTGTTGGGCCCTCAACTGTTTGGGAAATAGCTACCTGAGCATAGGCAACAGTAGATGGCATGTGGTTTACCAACTTTGCATATGATTGTTAACTGGATGCACTCATATAGAGTCTCCCAATGATGGAAACATATTACAGTAGGGACTAACACAGACTAATGATTGGTGACAAACTCACAGACAGAACTTTAAACATACAATGACTCTTTGTCACCTTTGTCAAAGAAATGTCCCTGCTAATTATGATATACATAACACCCCTCCTAAGCTCAAATACAGTATTGTGAGACTTGGGAACACATGTTGATAGCAATCTACACTTTCATCACTATGTGCCCAGAGTAGTGGCACACTCAATCTGCATTGCACACATCATACATATGGACATCACATCCAAGACCAGGGTAGTCATACCTCTGTTGTACTCCACTCTTATCATACCAATAATGGAGTACAATGTTCACATTTCTCTGTACTTCACCAGACACCTGCAGCAATTGGAGAAAACACAGGGTTGTGACTGGGAGACTCCAGGCCTCCAAACATGACATACAAAGGAAGACTGACATACCTGTTATTGGACTTGGTATCATGCTGGCTGTTGAAAGGTGACCTCTGGCTGCCCTGCACAGCAATCTCAGACCCTGGCCTTCTGTAAATGATGGACATCTGCAATGCAATTCAAATGGAGTAATTATACTTTGCCCCAGGGTTCTCAACCTACCCTGTGACATAAACAGAACATGCTGGGAGACAGATATATCCCACAGCAATTCACACTTCTCTGTAATGGGCTTCCACTGCCCACCTCTAGGCTGGCACCTATGCCCCTCATAGACAGGGCCAGTTGGTGCTGCTGTTGAAAGATGACCTCTGGCTGCTCTGCACAGCAGTCTCAGACCCTGGCCTTCTGTAAATGATGGACATCTGCAATTTAAATGGAGCAATTATAATTTTCCCCGGGGTTCTCAACCTACACCGTGACATAAACAGAACATGCTGGGAGACAGATAAATCCCACAACAATTCACACTTCTCTGTAATGGGCTTCCACTGACCACATCTGGGCTGGCACCTATGTCCCTCATAGACAGGGCCAGTTGGTGCTGCTCACAAAACCACTCTGCTAAAAATGACCATCCAACTATGCCTAATAACGGTATTTGTGTTTTTACTCATTTAGGCTTCTAAAGACCCTATTGCTATTAGGCTAGTAGTCTCATATGAACCTATGAAGCGGTATGCCTATGCAGGCCTCACAACCTGTTGTCAACCACATGGCCTGTTGATGTCCTCTACTATAAGTTTGCCTGCACTCCTCTATAAATCAGACTTGAGCTGTGGCACTTGCATTAAGTACAGTTTTCTGTAGTTTGTGTAATTAGATAGGTAGGGGTACTGTTCTCACTGCAGTCAAGTGTGTGTGTGTGTGTGTGTGTGTGTGTGTGTGTGTGTGTGTGTGTGTGTGTGTGTGTGTGTCTAGACAGCAGAGCAGACATGTGTATCCTATAGTTACTTCTCCCATTACACGGATTGCCAGTATTTTGATACTTCCTTATTCCTACAAATCCATTTCATACAGGGATCCCAACCTCTTCTCTCACACATGGCCTGCTGATATCATCTACTATAAGTTCACCTGCACTCCCGTATAAATCAGACTTGAGCTGTGGCACTTGTGTTTAAAAGTACTGTGTTCTGAAGTCTGTGTACTTAGATAGGCAGGAGTTTTGTTTTCATTGCAGTCGACTGGCTGTCAGCTGCTACATGTGTCTGGTGAGGTACATGTAAAAAAGAGCATTATACTCTATTAGTGCTGTAATGAGGTTTGACTTCAGTACTGTCATATAATCCTAAGATATCAATATGATGGCGTGACTTATGATGTGCACAACATAGGCTTTCAATAGCAGTATGGACAGTTGATGGTCAAAGTTCAGATTGCTATCTAAATGTGTTCCCAGTGCTTCCATCACTGGGTTTCTGCATAGTAGGACTGTTGTCAATACTGTGATTAACATGGAACTCCAGTTTTTCGATGGACAACATTACAAACACATATTTCTGCATTTATTTGCAAATCATGTGCCTTTGCCACCATTCAGTTGTGTGTGTTAGCTCCTCCTGCACTATGTTATCACCATTGTTGGACTGAATGATTGCACGCAATGTGCAAGAATCAGCAAACTTGGTAAGGCAAAGGCCATATACTTTAGCCTAAACCATCAAGAAATATAATTCAAACAGTGAAAGGCCAAGTACAGATCGCTGGGGGTTGCCAATGGTGGCAGCTCTACTGGTACAAGTTGATTCACCAGCTGTCACATGATGTGTTCTGTCAGTGAGCCAATTGTTTACCCATCAACTGTGTGACACTAGGGAAATTCTGCCAGTCCAGCTATCTGGAATTTTGTAAATAAGTATACGTCACTTGAAAAATATTAATATGATTTATATAGAAATGTGATACTGCTACCCAGCTATCTGGAATTTTGTAAATAATCATATGTAATTTGTGAATATTAATATGATTCATATGCTTGTCCTACAAATGTAAGAGAACTGTATGTCATGTACTGAGCTTCAAGAATGTGACCACAGTGTACCCTACTGGAAAAGAACAAAAATGTATATAAACTAAATACCTGTGCAAATGTATGTTTTAATAGTAGAAGCTGGAACATACAGAGTTAACTGACAAAACTCTAGGAAAATAAGTTGAAATTGTTTTATGATTGTGTTTATCTATCAGTTTAACTGAAGGAGACAGGATTTCTAGAGCTAAAGGTTTCTTTCTATTGTCTTCAAATGGAAATAATTACTAGGTTTAAAATGTAAAGTGTTTTTATTGCTCTGTGACTTCCTAGCAGCGGCACATCTGAGAGATAAGTATTTTTAACACAGAGATGTTAGCATCTGGTTAGCAGGGAAACTGAAGGCAGGTGATAAAAAGTGATGTCATCCAGGCTAACGAAGCAGTAAAATGTGATATTGATCTAAGAACTCTCAGAGAGAAAGAGATTGGCATTTTGTATCTTGTATTGGACCTAGAAACATCCATTCATCACTTCTACCTCTGTGTTGCTCTGTAAGTAAGATTTAGGCATAGTATTTCTTTTAGAGATAGATAGGAATATAGCAAATATTAGTTTAGATGTTTTCTGTATTCATTTGAGACTATTCTGCAATGTTGTTTTAAAATATTACCTGTGATTCTCATTGATGCAGCTACTGTGTTGAATGAATATTGTCTTGTTCTTTTATTATTTATTATTAAATGTATTTAAACCTAACTTTGTGGCTGATATTTGGGAGACATATTTAAGCTCTTAGAGTACTTGCACGTGTATTTGGTAACACTGTACAGATCACTCCTAAAATAGCCTTAGTCTTTGTCACATTTACAATTTGGATAATAGTAACATTACTTAGTAGGAATGGTCACCCTTTGTAAAGGCCTTCTGGTAGCTGATAAGGAGGGGTTGGTGGCAGTGATAACTACCTTATAGTCTGGGTAGAAGGAGGCATAGCTAGTAAACCTGTGCAAGCCTTCCTCAGGGGTGTGTGTGTGTATGTGTTTGTATATAAATCAAATCTCAAAGTGTGTGTGTGTCAGTTACTTGGGCAGGGACATGAAGCACTGATTGGACAGAGAGGGTGCTGGAGGTCTTACCTTGACCCCTCAGCTGAGATCTTAATCCTATAGCTGTGCCAATGAGGAGTCTTATTAGGGATCTGGAGAAAGAGGGAGAAACAAGCCCAAGACTGACTGTGATCTCTGTGTGCTCTTAAGGGAAATTTTACTTTACTGTGTGTGTGTACTTGTCATTCTCCCATTGTGTACATCAGTGTTGCCAGTGGTGAGGATTGAGGCTCCTTGATTACTGGGCCAGTGCAGGGGTGTCACATATTAATTGGCAGTTGTAGGATATCCACATCACATATTAATTGGTTGACAGTGGTGAGTTAGACACACCACACACTAATTGGCTTGTAGTGGTGTGGATAATGAATTCCTGTAGCCTATGTACAGTGGTTGCTGAAGGTGTTTGTACTCTCATTCAGCCTTGCAGTGAACATTAAGAGTTCATATCACAATTGTTTTTATTTATTTTTTTATCTTAGTCAGTTACGGAGAGCAGGCAAGCATGTCAGCAGAGGAGTATGGCAAGCTGACAATGAGCCAGTTGGCTGAGATGTGCCAGGCCAAAGCACTGGTACATGCCAACCTGACTAAAGCAGAAATAATTACAGCTTTAGTCACAGCTGCATCACAGAATAGCAACGAAGAGAACAATCAGACTGGGAGTGGAGATATACAACTCTCAGAAAATGGACAGCTCAACCCTTCCACAGAGCACTTAAAAATCCACCTGGAGTTAAAAAGACTTGAGTTGGAGGCTACGCGTTTGGAAATAGAAGCAGCAGAGAGACTAAGACATCTGGAGGCTGAGGAAAATGAGAAACTGTGACGTTTGCAGGCTGAGGAAAATAAAAGGCAGAGGCAACATGAAAAGGAGATGCTGACTCTTCACCAGAGTCATGAAGGTAATGGGGAATGGAGTAACCAAACCCCGGAAGCAACAAAGGTCAGTACATTTCTTCCACAATTTACAGAGAGGGATAATTTTGATAGTTTCATTCATATGTTTGAAAGGGTATGTTAAACAGTATAATGTTGACCAAGGGCTCTGTGTATGGTTCCTGACCCCCTTACTCCATGGGAAAGTTGTAACTGTGATTTCTAAACTATCTGATACTGATTGTTTAAATTATAATGTTGTAAATAACTGTTTGCTAGAATGTTTTAAGTTAACACCTGAAGCTTAAAGGAAAAAAGGTTCATGAGCATAGACACAAGGCAGATGAAAGTGTGTGTGAATATGTTGCTGAACTAAGCACTTATTTTCATAGGTGGGTGAGCGGATGTTGGTTCACCACTTTTGAAGGGCTGGCAGACATTTTGGTGAGGGAACAACCCTTAGCGCTTTGCCTGAGGACATGAGAATCTGGTTAGCTGAAAGACAATGTAATACTACAGATGAGTTGGGGAAGAAGGGAGACCTATACCTAGCAAGCATGGCATCACTGCACAGGAAAGGGACACCCAGTGCTGATGATGGGTCTAAGGGAACCCATGGTGGGCAGCCCAGACTGCCCCAACAGAGTCTGCCAGTAGCAGGGGAAGCTACTAGTCCAGGTACATGTCCAGGACCAAGGGTTAAATGTTTTAAATGCAACAGTGAGACCATGTAGCATATAGATGTCCATGGAGGCAAGGTGGGAGAGCCAGTAAGTGGGAATGACAAAATGCCAGCAGTAAGTTGTCGCGAGACAACAAGGGTACCAAGCTATCACCCTGCAGATGTTCTGATAAGGAATGATTTTGATAATGCAGTACCATTTGTGCATGCAGCTACATGCAGTCAGGCTTGGACACACGCATATGGGTCTGGTAGCCTGAGGAAGACCCAGACAGAGCACATACTTGCAGCCAAGACTGGTGAGGTGGTTACTTCAGGGAAGGAGATACCCTGTAGTAGTGAGACTGAAGGTGAGCAACAGCTGCTTGTGGGTACTGATGTTCCCTTGGACAGAGTGACTGCAAGTTCTGAGGTGAGTAGTAGTACCCAGGTTGACAGTAAGGCACTGCTGTCAGAGGATACCAGACTTCCTGTGGAAAGGGAGCTGGGAAGGGTTACAAAAATAGAGTTGAGACATGCTCAGCTCTCAGACCCTACATTACAAGGCCTGAGGGAGGTAGCTAGTGAGCCACCTGATTCTCACAGGAAGGGGGGATCTGTATACTGGGACAAAGGGTTATTGTATAGAGAGTGGACCCCAGACGGAGGGCTAGAGGGTGAGAGAATAGAGCAGTTGGTAGTGCCCAGAGCCTACCATCTGGCACTTCTAGCCATACCCCATGAGATTCCCTTTGTAGATTATATGGGCATAAAACATACCAAGAGACATATTATGCAGAACTTCTATTGGCCTGGGATTTCCAGAGATATAACAGGGTACTGCAGGACCTGTGAGCAGTGCCAAAAGGTAGGCAAGGCAGGAGACTAGATGAAAGCTCCTTTGATGCCTTTGCCTGAGGAGCCCTTTCAGAGGGTAGCTATGGATATTGTGGGGCCTCTGAGTACTCCAAGTTCCACAGGGAAAAAGTATATCCTAGTGGTAGTAGATTATGCTACCAGATACCCTGAGGCAGTGGCTCTGTCCTCCATTGAGGCAGAAAAGGTGGCAAATGCTTAGAGATTTTCAGCATGGTAGGTTTCCCAAAAGAAATACTGACTGACAAAGGTACCAATTTCATGTCAGACCTGCTGGCTTGTCTGTGGAAGTACTGTGGGGTGAAGCACCTAAAGATCCCCCCCTACCATCCCCAGACTAATGGTATTGATGATAAATTAAACTCTACACTCAAGTCCATGCTATGGGCATCTGCAGACCAGTTTAAGAGGAATCCACATTTTTTTTCACACTTTGAGTTAGTCTATGTGCATAGGGTGAGGGGGGCCTCTAGATTTGATTTGAGACGAGTGGGAGAGTGAGTGTGAATTCCATAAGGAGTCTGTTGTGGCATATGTCCTAAACCTCAGGACAAGGCTCAGGGTACTCATGAGTTTAGCCCAGGAGAACTTGGCAGAAGCCCAACAGCAGAAAAGGGTCTGGTATATAGGAATGTTCGAGCTAGAGAGTATGCCGTAGGGCAGCAGGTAATGGTTCTCATTCCTGTCAGACACAACAAGCTGCCAGCAGTTTGGGACAGACCCTACAAGGTGGTAAGGAAGGTCAGTGATGTTAACTACATGGTAGAACTGCTAGGCAGGAGGCAGGGGCAAAAATTGTGCTATGTTAACATGATGAAACCTTACCATGACAGGGAGGTATATTTGCAGTACAAGGCAGGAGGGGTCTGAGGAGGACCTATGGCTACAGGGAGCCAGCCAGGAAAATCCCAAATTACTATTGTGGAACCTAGGGTTGCAGGCATATAATGGGACAGTGCAGCAAGTTATTGGGGTCAGCAATGCCAAGGCAGCTGGAATTACAAGACAGGGTATGGGTAATGTATTCCCAGATAGGCTCAATCCTCTCAAGCAACATTTCTCAAGGGTCACTTGAAAAAATAGTTTGAGTTTTCGAGGAGGGAAGAAATGTGACACCAAGGAAATACTGCCAGTCCAGCTATCTGGAATTTTGTAAATAATTATATGTTACGTGAAAAATATTAATATTATTTATATAGAAATGTGACACTGCCAGCCCAGCTTTCTAGAATTTTGTAAATAATCATATGTCATTTGTGAATAGCAATATGATTCATATGCTTGCCCTACAAATGTAAGAGAACTGTATGTTATGTACTGAGCTTCAAGAATACGACCAAAGTGTACCTTACTGGAAAAGAACAGAAATGTATATAAACTATATACCTGTGCAAATGCATGTTTTAATAGTAGAATCTGGAAGATACAGAGTTAACTGGCAAAACTCTAAGAAAATAAGTTGAAATTTTTTATGATTGTGTTTATCTCTCAGTTTCACTGAAAGTGACAGGATGTTTAGAGCTAGGAGTTGTTTCAATTGTCTTGAAACAGAAATAATTACTAGGTTTAAAATGTAAAGTGTTTTTATTGCTCTGTGACTTCCTAGCAGATGTGCACCTGAGAGAAAAGTATTTTTAACACAGAAATGTTAGTATCTGGTTAGCCTTGGAACTAAAGGCAAGTGACAAAAAGTGATGTCATCCAGGCTAACCCAGCAGTAAAATGTGATATTGCTTTAAGAACTCTCAGAGAGAGAGATTGACATGTTGTATCTTGTCTTGGACCTAGAAACCTCCATTCAGAACTTCTGCCTACATGTTGCTCTGTAAGTAAGATTTAGGCAAAGTATTTCTTTTAGAGACAGATAGGAATATAGTAAAGATTAGCTTAGATGTTTTTTGTATTCATTTGAGACTGTCCTGCAATGTTGTTTTAAAATATTTCCTGTGATTCTGAACTCCACAGTTACTATGTTGAGTATCGTCTTGTTCTTTTATTATTTATTATTAAATATATTTAAACCTATCTTTGTGGCTGATATTTGGGAGACATATTTAAACTCTTAGAGTACTTGCATATGTACTTAGTGACACTGTACAGGCCACTCCTAAAATAGCTTTAGCCTTGGTCACACGTACCATTTGAATAATAGTAGCATTACACAGTAGGATCGGTCACCCTTTGTAAGGACCTTCTGGTAGCTGATAAGGAGGCATTGGTGGCAGTGATAACTGCCTTATAGTCTGGGAAGAAGAGGGCATAGCTAGTAAACCTGTGCCAGCCTTCCCCAGGTATGTGTGTGTGTTTGTATAGTAATCAAATCTCAAAGTGTGTGTGTCTGTGTGTGTGTGTATCAGCTACTTAGGCAGGGACATAAAGCACAGATTGGACAGAGAGGGTGCTGGAGGTCTTGGCTTGACCCCTCAGCTGAGATCTTAACCCTATAGCTGTGCCAGTGGGGAGTCTTATTGGGGATCTGGAGAAAGACGGAGAAAGCAGCCCCAGACTGACTGTGATCTCTGAGTGCTCTTAAGGGAAATTGTACTTTACTGTATGTGTGTGTACTTGTCATCCTCCCATTGTGTACATCCCTCACTGCTGCCAGTGGTGAGGATAGAGGTTCCTTCATTACTGGGCCAGTGCAGGGGTTACACAAACTGACATAAGATTTAATCTCCAGCTTGGGGGTTTTCTCAGTGATACCTGCATGTGTGATTGTGTCAAAACCCTAGGCCAGATCACAATAGGCAGTATGCCCTGTCTTACCTTCATCCAGGACTATCACATGTAATTAATGTGCTGTGGCAACATCACAGATCACCTATGGTGTGACCCAGCACATACACCTTCCTGATATAGTTGAATACACAGTTCAACACCCCCCACCACATGACCTATGTTCCCATATAAGGGTGTACATTAACATGCATCCACCTGAGTTATGGGGAAAGCACCTGAGGTAGAGCAACAAGTCATCATGGACCTCCTCTACATGTACACTACTAATATTCCAGGTGTGTGCAACAGACCCGTGTGAGTTGTTACTGCTATATCAGGTCAGTTACATCTGATAGATATCCTCAAAGAGGTTATTGAGGGCATGCATGATGACAACAGTAGTATCGTATGGAACTTGAACAGATCAAGGCATTTGAAAAAAAATCCACACTGAGGTGTTCAATCAACGCTGTCATATGTGGCCATAAACAGCTATATCACCATATGGGTAGACCAGTGTATGACATATGTGGCATCTCACTATATTGAAATGTGTAGCCCAGGTCCAGTGAGCAGGTAATTACATCAGGGGTGTCTGCTAGGGCCTTTCCTGCCCATTAGTTCAGTGATAGACATCACAGATGACATACACATGCTGTGTCCAAACAGCTGCCTGAAGGACTATAGTTTGTGTGCAATCTTTGACTCCAACTGTGATATTAGTATAATACAGACAATATCAACAAATACCAGAGGCTGCTGCCACAGCCATGACAACATGTGCATTGATGAGACACATGGAGGGATTTGCTGAATCAGGAAACAGACACACCACCCAAGTATACTGTGGACATCACACCCTATAGTCAGATCTAGAGATATATGGCCTTTGTCCTGGGGTAGAGCCTAAGTGGTACATCCACCAGCATGTGGTCACAGTGCTGACTACTCCCTTGAATGTAACACAGCTACTGGATATGTGAAGGACATGCACATCAGAGGCCATAATAACTTCATGGTTCCCAGAAGCCATCACACCAATAACAGTGTATAACGCACCCTTCTTCATGTACCTCCCTTCACATCTTCCAGTGATGCCCAACTGAAGTATACCATCTTTGTCAGAGTGAGCTGTCACACCACTTATTGGCCATACCTAGGTATTCTTTCTGGGGAATATACATGACTGTCTGATGATGTGGAACAAAAATAGTTTCATAGGTGTTTACTAGGCTAATGACCATAGGACACTTTTTAAGCCTAACCATGTATCCCAAATCTCTGACAACTAGGCTAATGACCACAGGGCACTTTTTAAGCCTAACTATGTATCCCAAATCTCTGACAAGTTCTGATACCCTTGATAAGTGCAATCAGGGACTTGGGAGATGAAACATTTACAAGCAGGGACTTGAGAGATGAACTATTTACAGGTTGCCTGTGCCCATTAGAGACACAGGTGCGAAACCAGGGATGAATTTCTTGTTCCCCATCCAACTGTCAAGTTGCAGTTGAATTGGGTTAGGGAGGAACTCTGCTTCACGTGGATGGGAAGCCTGTTCCAGAAACAAGGTAGTCTCTGAGATACATACCTGTCTCTGCAGCAGGTCCTATTTATATTACAGGCAAGGTTTAAGTCTTTAGAGTGGGCAGTTCTGGTGTTGTTTGTTTTGTGGATATGCAGGAGGTCTATCAGAGTGGGGTTTGACAATGTCCTGTATCCCAGGTATAGGGCTCCACTCTAAATCCTGTAGAAGACAGAATAGAGGGATAGGGCTTTGAGGCAGTCTGCATATGACATTTTATTTACACCCTGCATTCCTTTAGTGTGGAACTTTTGTGGACATTCCAATTGTTGGATAAGCCTGGTTAGGTACATACCAAAGGGGGCATTGCACTCAATGATCAGTCTGATGAATGCAGAATACAGTGGAACAAAGAGTTCCTTGGACTTAGATGTCATACCTTGCCTTAAAAATTGCAAAACAGAATGATTTCCTCTGTACTGTAGACGTGTGATGGTCAAAGGCTAGATTATTGTCTATGTGTGTCCATAACTACTGGGTCAACTCTAAGGGGTGTCTTGTCAATATGATAGTTACCAGGGGTGGATAATTTTCTGATGGATGCTATTTTGCAGTTTTTGTCATTTAGTTTTAGTCTATGGTTTTGACACCAGCTGTTTGTCTGTGTTAGCCCTTCTTGGAGAATATTTGTGTCAATGTGGGATGCAATGAAAGCTCATAATTTCCAATCATCTGTAAATGTAGTCAGCAAGAGACCATTGACATTTGCCTTGGTTTTAGAGAACTAAGTGCCAAAAAGGAATGGTCCAAGGACAGATTCTCGAGAGACTCCATTTGTGACTGACCTCTTTATAGAGGTGGATTCCACAATTCTAAATTCATGGGTCCTGTCTGTGAGGCAGTTGGCTATCCACCGGGTGAAATACTAGTTTGTACCTAACCTCCTGAGTTTGGCAAAAAATGCCCAAGTGTGGTATTGTGGCAAATACCTTGGTTAGGTGACGTTAGCCAGTGTGAACCATTCTGCCCTCATCCATCGCTTTGGAGACCTTCTCAAAGAAGTCCATCAGGTTGAGTAGGCATCTCCTGCCCTTGATATATAACCAAAGTGGGGTGGATCCAGTGTCTGGAGGTTTACTATATCACTACTGATCATTTCCATGATAATTATTTCCATGGCTGTACATATACTATAAGACTAGTGAGACATATGGGTCTGTAGTTTCCAGGGTCTGTAGATGGGCCACCTTTGTGCAGAGGGATGACTGTTGCTATTCTCCATTCATGAGGCATGAAGCCTGTTTAGAGGTTACAGTTAAATAGCAATTCCTTAGGTCCTGATAGGTCATGTTTCATACTATTTTGATGGCATCCTGAGATACTGTCTGGGCCCATTGATGCAGTGTTCTTGGACTTAGAGAGTTGTTACACCAGACGCATGTGTGTTATCTGTTCAGCTTATGCACACACTGCATACACAGGTGTTTGACAACCTTAATGGCATGCATGTCGTTCGTGACAGTGTGGATTGTGCCTCAGATATATGCCATGCACACAAGGCAAGTAGCCTGCATTGACCATACTGTCACATACAGGTATAGCAGTGTTCCTCCTAACACCTCCTGCAGACATTACAGTACCAGGACAGTGTGTGCGGTGTGAAGGCTGCCAGCCTAGCCAGATAGAATTTTATATATAATTCTGTCATTTGTAAATATTAATGTAAGCCACAGGTGTGTTGTCTTAAATGGAAAAAAATGTGGCAACAGTGCAGTCTGCTGACCAAGTAAAGCATGTTGTGACCCTTTGATCTAAAGTCGGCTCCGGCCTGTCTAGGTGAAGAAATTATTGCTGTTGTTTTAAGGCCAGAGTTAATGGCCAAAATTTGCATGCATAAATGTCCTTTATTGCTCTGGTTTCTGCCTAGAGGTGAAGAATGTAAATGTAGTTTCTGATAGCCTGGCAACCCGGGGAAGTGTGAAGTATGATGTAATGTGAACCAGGAATGTGATTTTAAAAACAGAGAGAATCAGAGAGCATTAAGCATTTTTGTCTTGACCATCCAACTCATCAGCACTCTGCCTTTGCTCTATATGTAAGTTTATCTTAGACTTGTGTTTTCTCTTAGAAATAGATAGAAACTAGAAAGATTAGATTGTGTTTTTCTGTGATGTCAGAACTGTACTACTGAATTATTTTAAGTATTTCTCTGTGATCTCTGAACTCTTGACTAGCACTGTGTAGTAAAAAGTATTGTCTTGTGTTTTAATTATTTATTATTAAATATTTTTAAACCCTTTTAACTGTGGCTGTTTTGTATAGAGATAATTTAAGCTCTAGAGTACATTGCATGTATATAGGGATCCTGTATCAAGTCACTCTAATAAGCCTTGACTGTTTAGTCACAGTTACTAGTTGAATAATAATATTGCACAGTAATAATTGGAGACCCTTTTAAGGGCCTTTGAGTAGCTGATAAATATTAGTGGGTGGTGGCAGCTGATACTTCCATAGAGTCTGCGAAAAAGGGGAACAGCTGGAGAACCTGTGCCAGCCTTCTCCAGGAGTGTCTGTGTGGTTATATAAACTCTTCTCAAAGTGTGTGTGTGTGTGTGTGTGTGTGTGTGTGTGTGTGTGTGTGTGTGTGTGTGTGTGTGTGTGTGTGTGTGTCAGCTACTTGGGCAGGGACACGAAGCTCTGGTTGGACAGAGAGGGTGCTGGAGGTTTTAGCTTGCCCACTAGGCTGAGATCTGGACCCTATAGCTGTGCCAGTGGGAAGTCTTATTGGGGATCTGGAGAGCAAGGGAGCAACCAGCCCTGGACTGACTGTGATCTCTGTGTGCTCTTAAGGGAAATTGCACTTTACTGTGTGTATTTGTTATCCTTTCTTCCTATATGAGATGCGCTTCACTAGTGTTAGTGGTGAGGATTGAGGCTCCTTGATTGCTGGGCCAGGGCACGGGCATCACATGTGATTACCCTTATAGAGTGTGGATGTAACATAACAGTTGTCAAGTATTTTTGTGCAGGCTCATCTGTTATCACTCCACATCACATATGTTACATCAGAGGCATGGGATTAGTGGTGGTATTATTCTGATATTGTCCATGATTGTGGTAGGTTAATAGGTTTATAGGTTGGTACTAGGCTATCAGCCCTAGGGCCTATACAAGCCTAGCCATAACAATTCCCTGGCTATTTCTTCCCACACTATTTACTTCCCTGGACCCCTGTCTAGCAGGGCGACTGACGTGATCCCTGGGGTGAATTTCCTTTCTCCCATCCAGTCATCAAGGTTCCTTTTGAAGAGGGCCAAAGAGGTGCTCTGCTTGACATGTATGGGCAGTTTATTCCAGAGTCTGGGGAGTCTCTGGGTCAGTAACCTATCCCTACAGCATGTTTTGTTTATTGTGATGACAAGGTTTAGATCCCTGGAGCATGTGGCTTTGAGGGATTGGGATTTCTTTATGTGTAGCATGTCCAACAGCTCTGGGTTTGACATGGCCTTGTATGTTAAGCAGAGATCGCCTCAGAGTAGACGATATGCGACAGAGTATAGCTGGAGTTTTTTAAGGCAGTCAGTATAAGGCATCTGCTTTAGACCTGTGATTCTTTTAGTGAGGTATTTCTGCAGCCTTTCCAGTTGTTGCAGATGTCTTGAGAGGTACATACCAAATGGGATGTTGTATTCTATAATGGGTCTAATGAGGGATGAGTACAGTGGGACAATGACCTCCTTTTTTCTGGATGAAAAGCCCTTAGTGATGAGGTGTGCCACATAGAAGGATTTCCTGACTGTTGTGGCGATGTGGTTATTGAAGGTGAGACCACTGTCCACCTGTGTCCCTAAGTCTCTTATCACACTTTCGATGTTTAGTGTACCGCCACCTATGTGGTAATTCATGGGTACATGTTTTTTCCCAAAGGGGATAACTATACATTTCTTGGCATTGAGCTTGAGCCCATGGTTCTGGCACCAAGCACCTGTTTCTGTAAGGCCCTTTTGTAGAGTATCGACATCATTTGGGGATTCAATAATGGCTCCCAGTTTACAGTCATCTGTGAACTTTGTTAGTCAGAGTCCCTTAGTGTTGGCCTGTACTTCAGAGAAGTAGATGCCAAACAAGAGAGGTCCTAGGACTGAACCCTGAGGTACTCCACTTGTCCCTTGTCTGGAGCTGGATTTGGAGTCAGCTACTTTTACAGTGTGGGTTCTGTCAGTAAGCCAGTTGATTCTTGCAATATTTGCCATGATCCTTTAACTGCGGCCACCTTGATGGAGACCTCTGCTGAGAGTACACTCACATTCAGGTATATCATTTTGCACAGCTTCCCAATATGCACCCCACCTCAACTGTATGTCAGATCCCTGATAGATGTACTCTGCATTATTCATGTAAGGATGCTTATGATACACAGACATCCTCCCCACTGTTACATCACCTTGTGTGACAGTCACAGACAGCACATTTTCACTGTACAGTAGGTACTGTACAATATAGATATGTGCTTGGTGTTGCTAGTACAACCATCTTCCATTGACATGCCCACCTCTGTTGTACATGTTGGAGTTAAACCTGTACTCTTTCCCTGTGTTCATTCCTGCAATTCATCTGTGTATCCCTGTTCAATACACACACTTCCCCTGGGTGATCATTTTACATGGCAGTCCTATGTCCTGTTACAGACCATTAACACAGCTTCAGTACAGAATGCCAGGAATGGGATATCACAATACTCTGCACTGTTGGTGCCCTGTCCTGTACTGTGCTTGAACCATATACTTCACATTCATACCTTTAAACTGTTCAGATATTCCCAGGATGTCCAGATGTTTTTTTTCTAAACAAATATGTGGCTTCATGTCATACTACAGGGATGATGTCTGGACTGATGTGATTCAATATTCCATTCATCTGAGTGCATACCTCTCAACTGCCTTGATCTCTGCAGAATGTACGGTTTTTGTCTCATGTTTGTGATCTTTTCTTCATAACATTTTTTTTCTGACAAACCATTGGCATGTCATTGCAGAGTGCAGTCAGAAACTGATGACTGACATTTGAGTTTTAAACTTCATGCTCTTCAAAAAGTTCAAGTCAACTTCCTTAGTTTGTCAGTGCAATATTAAAAATCATTTCCTATTTCTCCCCTCATTATTATGGCTTTGTCGATATTTGTCACTCTAAGAGATTGTGAGTATTACAGTCTAACACATTTCTATGTGACATCTATGTCAAAATATGTCCCTACTACTAGTTATTCATCCTCTCATTAAGTTGGCCTCTGTGCAGATGTGTTGGACTAGCACAATGACAGCTATTAGTAAAACCCCTGGTGATCATTGTGGCATTGCGTGGAAATGTGTGCTCTGTAGGTACTCTTCCTTACACGGAATTGCAATCCATGTTTGCTGACAAGGTTTTGTTATCTGTAAAGCCCTGATGATCATTGTGGCATTCTGCACAAATATGCACACCGTAGATGCTCTCCTTTACATGAAATTTGTATCTAAGATCGCGTATGAGGTTTTGCAGCCAGCAAAACTGTTGTGAGCAGTGAAACGTAGCTGAAGCACACTACTCCCTACTAATATGTATTGTGCACTGCTGCACTCCATGCACCATCGTGCAAACATGTAAACTCCATGTAGGCTCTGAGGAAAGCCTACAAAGAGTTTAATGAATTCCGGGGCAGGGTTTTTGTCTGCTCTCAATATAATTTGACATCTCATTTCTTTACATTCCAACATATTAAGGAAAGGTGTTTAGTCATCTTTATCCAATACAAAAAAACATAAATTTTCTAAATCCTTTACATTCTGCAGTATGTTTTGCTATCTTTTTTCTTTATAGCAGCACAGTGTTCATAAATTCTTTGAGAGAGTGTTCTCATAATTTTGCCCACATAAAATGCCTCACAGTTGCAGCACTTAGCTAAATAAACTAAACCTGTAATTTTACATGTATCGACACTTAGCAGTGATATGTTGATTTAAATTTTTAAAAAACACAATGTGTGTGGAATTTATAAATCTGCAATATTGACAGCTTAAGCTCAGGTAAGTTCCAACTAGACCCAACTTTGTTTTCTAACATTGTTTTAATATTTGACACCTTCTTATATAAAAATAGGGGATGATCGCCCACAATCTTAACCAAATTAAAATTGCCCAAAATTATTTTCCAGTTGTCAACCAAGATTCTTCAGACTTCACCAGAATCCACACTAATCAGAACTGGAAATAAACAATTCATCTCATTTATATAAGGGTTATCATCACCCTCTTTTTTAGTGTAACCCCTGAATCAAAATGGGGGAAAATGTTGTACTCCTACAAATGACAACCTCATATTTAATTTGTTCTAATTTTCCAGTAGGATACCCCCTGTCAGAAAACATATAGATTAGATTGTCCACTTCAGTACTGAAATCTACATCACCACTGACTAATCTACTCAATCATATAATCTGCCCTCTAATAATGTTCCACTTCATAAATCATGGATGTTAACTTCCAAAATGCAGGTAGTTGTTAGCAAAAGTTTTTTTGATGTAATATGCTCTCAAAACACATATTTTCAAGATCCATCTCTACACTGACAGCTAAAAAACTCACCGTGAATCCCTTATTAGTTAATACAAAAGTCAACCACTCAATACTCAAATTCATTTTATCCAAAAATAAATCAAAATCCTTCTTACTGCCTGCCTAAATAAAAATGATATAGGCAATCATACATGTATATAAATGAAAACAGACCATACTGACACATTCCTAGCTGCAAGTATTTTACATTTCAGACCATATTGACACAATTTTAGCTGAAAACATTATACATCACGTATAATCTACACAATCACTGTCAGTCAAACATTATATAGCTCATTCAAATCCTATTTTCTTTTAAACCTCATTCCTCCCTTTATGAATTGTTCCCACAGTTCCCATTTTTTTCCTATGTAATTTGCTCCTACCCTTTTCTAAAGATCCCAATTCCAGTTGTTTTATCTCTGTTATTATAGTCACTACTTCTGATAAAGTCGGTTTAGACTTTGACTTCCATTTTCTAGTAATTGTTTTTTTGGCAGCCACCATAATTAGACTCAGCAAGTCCTTGCTATGTCTAGGCAATTCTGATTCTGTATCATAACTCAGAAAAAATAATTTCCCTAGTTACACCAATTTGCTCAGTATCGCTGATAGAGTAAAAAGCATTCTTACCTGGAGTACATTGTTTGCATACTTTATTGTAAAAGGTACAAATAGACTTGGTCCATAAAGGAGACACTAGCACTTGTTCAGCACAATTCTGGGTAATTAACAAATAAAGGCATTCATTCCAGTCTCATTACAACTGTTTCCATTCATTTCCAGTTAATATCAGTATTCTACAGTCATATTAATTATTTCATTAAGCAATGCCAAATTGATAAAACTTCAACATAGCGAAATCTACCCAAGGAAATCTAAAGGTGTTACTGCTCAATGCCAGGAGTCTAAGCAATAAGCTCTGGTTCCTGCAAGCTCTCCTCACTCTGGAGAAAAAAAACATATGTGCAGTTACCGAGATATGATTTAAAGCCATAGAGAGTATCCTGGCAATGCAAGGCTTCAGTACCTACCACGCATTTCAACTGGCTACTGCACAGGCAGGGACTAAAGGCAGAGGTGTCTAGATTTACATCAATAAGAAGCATACCTCTAGGTTGGCTAAAGAGGATGACATGCTGGAGTCCCTCTACATCTGGATTACCATGGACAAAGTCACATACCATATCCTAGCAAGCAGGATATACATATCTGGAAATTGCTAGGAATCCTTAAATGACTTCAGTTCACTCTGTGCACTTGAAAAATTGTTTGGAATTATTAAAGGATTTTAACTTCCTCTGCCCTGGTTTCCAGTGATTTCTTTTTTTGTTTTGGACTCATCTGGTGTATCACTGGTGTTGCCTGTGTGCTGGTTCACGCATCGTTTGTAATGATCCTTGATAGACAATGCTTAACAGTTTGTCCAGGAAGCTAATGCCATCATTATTTAGTAAATAATAAGTCATTTACATACAGCAGTGTTAACTAAATTTATTTTTGTGTTCTAATAATGGCCAGTTGTCTTTTAATCCAAACCTTTGCTATATTCTAACTGCATAATTCAGTTGGTCATTATTAACAAATTAAACTCCTATCCTACTGCCCTAAATATTTTGGGGTGTTTACTAATGAAAGGAAACAGGAAAATCAGGATTTATAAGTCTGAAAAAACTAAACTGTGGCAATGCTGACCACATCAGTGAACAGACTGCTACATTTTCTTATTTTTAAAGGCAAAATATTAGCATTTAGCAACTAACAAAACAGTGCACAAAGCTCACCTTTTATTAGTGACTCAGTTATATATAGCATCCTACATAACAATTCAGAAGAACATACATGAATATTACACAAAACACAAAATATAGTTATGTTGCTGGCTCTTGTTAGTCTTGTGCACATTTCTCCCAGAGGGAAATGATCACATTGTACCAATTCCCAGGACCAAATCCAACAATCAAGGCAGACATTCTTTACCTGACAACTATATGGATTGCAGTCAACATCTCCATTTCTTTTTTTTTTCAGCCTCATACTCAGCCCCTTTACTCTAAAGACCCATCCCAAAAAAAAAAATGCTGAACAGCAAGACAGCAACATAAAGACCAGTCAAAAAGGAGACACATTATATAGCTTCATATCATCAGCATACCAGAAGGATTACCTGGTCAACAAATAGCTAAAAATCCATGCCTCCTTTTGATATTGCCAAGTTGCATGATATACAGAGTCAGTAACAGAACATACAATCTACAGCCTTGCAATACTTTTCAAGACAACATAGTGGAAACGGAGGAACAGATTATTCTAGCCCCTGTGGTCACTCTACCAGTAAGGTAAGATGAAACTCAACAAAGATATGTGTATGATGTTCATACTATCTTACATATATAGTCTATCACTGTTTTTGAATGTCACAACTGCAAACAACAAATGTAAGAGGACTGATTGAAACCAACCTTCAGTCTTACCATCAAAAGGTCATTTGAATCCTGGATAAGAGTCATCTTAGATCCTTGAAGGAAACTGGTCAGGAAACCAATAAAAATCAAAAAGAAAACATCAGTTGTTCTGTATATTTTTAATATAATTTGCTTATGTCTGTGTTCCATACATCTATCAATCAGTAACAAAAATAAAATTTACATTTGTGTTACTTTTAGACATTGTCATCAATACTAACAGTTCTCTATATGGCCATATGGTGAGACCCTTGTTCTTGTTATAATCTATATTATTAAAGATAATATGACTACTCCTTTCACTGCTGGGTTCACTTCTTCTCCTTTTCACTCATACTTGGTTCTTTTTTTCTCTTATATTCCCATCTCAATCACTGTGGCATGTTACTTGCAGTCCTGATTCCTACAGGATAAATTTATAAGAGTTAATATGTTAACAGTGATTCCCTTTAATCTCAAATTGGCACACAGATAAACCAGAGAAATAATACTGTTAAATAAAGGACCACTAATAAAAGCGAAAAAATGCTTTAATGGTCTAGCACCTCATTATTGACAAACCTAATGGGGATGTATTTAAACAACTTTTGCTGCAGTTTATATAGAATAATGCAAAGATGATTTAGAAAAGGCTAACAGAGAATCAGAATCAATAAAAACCAATAAAAAAGTAATGAGAAATAGTTTAAAGCATTAGGCACATCTATAAGAAGTTAAAAAAAACAGTTACAAAGAAGTGAAACCAGTAAGGTTACAATAAGATTTTAAGGAGTGTATTTAATTCTGGATGGAAATCAAGACCTTTTGGTTATAATATGTGAACTTCCAGGATAAATGCAGCATCCTTCCTTCCTAGAAGTTGTTTTATGGTAAAGGAAAAGGTAAAGCAGTAGAGCTCTGAATAGTTTTGTTAATAATGTCACAGAGGATTCTGAATTCTACCCTCTGTGTTTCTCATTCTTTCATCTATACAGCTGAAGTGACAGGATCACCTCAAGACATAAAAGCACAGATTTGCTATTGTAGTCAAAGTTCCCTCAACTTTCAAAATGCATACTAATTGCCACAATATCAGGAATAACATAAATGCAAATATTACAAAGACCACTGCAGATGAATGCCCATGTAGGTGCATAGTTCTGGTGGTATTTGCATTTCACATTTCCTAATATGACTATGAACTATGTAGTACGAAATGAACCTGCCCCTCCCATATATAAATGTAGGGGGTTGAAGGGATGGTGGTTTTAAAGCCCACATAATTTCATTGTATGTTCCAAGCTCTTATGTCAGTTTGTGGCAAATGGGGGCTCCTGTATGAGTCAGCAACAGAGAAGCAAAGGGTCTAACGGAAAAGGCTCTACCTTCCTCTGCCACATACCTTTTATTAAGCAGTCTTTGCCTCACTTGTGTTGTAACCTACACAGCTACCATATTATGGGTATCCTTCATACAATAAATAATTCCTGTATGGTAAACTATTATGGGTTGGAAGCACCTGGTAAGACTTTTCATAGGATTACATCACTTAAGGCAAGCAAGGCATGAGACCATATATGGTTTGCAATTCTCATTTTCATAATGTACCTCTTACGTCAAGAAAGGCAAAGTAGGTCAGACCTGGAATTAATTTACAGATGTCCATCCAGTCATCAATGTTCTCTTTGAAGGATGTAAGGTGTACATGTTGGGTAATATACCGGTCCCTTTCAACATGTTTTATGTATATGTTGGTGAAGATTTAAATCTTTAGTTCTGGTATTTGTAGAGCTATTTGTCTGGTGAAGATACAAGTGATAAAGAGGTGGGGTGATTCATGGCATGGAATATAACGCAAAGATCACCACGTAGGAGTCTATAACTGACTGAGTATAGACACAGGGCCTCAAGTCTATCTTGCTAGCCAAGAGACTTCAGACCATTAATCTTTCTGGTAAGAAACCTCTGGGGTCTTTTGTAACTAGATGATATGTCTGGTTAAGTACATACTGAAAGGGCATTTTATTCTATAATTAGCCTGATCAGCAATGTGTACATTAGGACAAACACTTCTTTTGACCTAGACGAGATACCTCTAGAAATCAAAGTCTGAGTAGACAGAAGGATTTTCTGGCAACCAAGACTACATGCTGGTCAAATAAGAGGAAGTTGTCAAACATATGTCCAAGATCTCTGACAACTATGTCCATTTCAAGTGGGGTATTAGACATGCTTTAAGTTGTAGAAGCAAATTTTGCACTTTTTACATTTAATTTTAGTCCTTTTCTAATAAACCAATGGCTTGGTTCATACATAATTACTAACTAATAACCTTAGGGGGCTTTTTTAAGCCTAGCCATGCTTCTCAAGGGTTAAGACTCAAACCTTGCACTTTACATTTGTAAGGTAAATAGTTATGTCAACCCCAAACCAGAAGGATTAGCTCTTGTTGCAGGGATACCACTTCAACAGAAAACTGAACATTGTCACCCAGATTAAAGTCATTGAAAAATGTAGTTAGCCATAGGTTTAGATTTGTGGTCTGGAGGGCTCAGAAGCATATACCAAAAAAGGAGGGGTCCAAGCACTGAGCCTTTAGGTATACCACAAGTTACTGTTTTACTCTCTGAGTTGTTTCCAGCCACCTTGACTATATGGTTTCTAGCTTGTAACCCATTATCTAACCACATAACCATGTAAGGGTCGACATTTAGATTTCTTGCTTCATTTACAATACCAGTATGGGGAATTCAATTGAATGCCTTGGCCAGAGCCAGATTGATTGCATTGGCCAGGTGGCCACTGTAAATTTCTCAAATAATTTAAGTAAATTAAGCAAACATTACCTTGTTTTCAAAGAGGATCTAATTGAATGAGTTTTTTTTAATATCATAGTTAATAAAGTTAGACAAAATGTGTTCCATGGCTTTGTAAACTAGATGAGTTACACTGATGGGTCCATAGTTCCTGGGATCTGTGGTAGAGCTTCACTTATGAACAGAAGTCACAATACCAGTTCTCCATATTTCCGGGACATAACCCCAAAGCTTAAGTTAAACAGGTTCAGGAAGGGTTCCATGAGAGCCTGTTTGATACTATTTTTCTAGCAACAAAGTAAATTGGACTCATGGAAATAGTATTTTTAATTTCTGAGAGTACAGTTAGGACTTGTTCTTAATGATGATCTTTGAAGAGGTAAGGCACTCAGGATTTGTGACTGCTACTGGAGTAACACTGGTACTATTATCTGCCTAGAAGTGCATTAGACATGTCTTTGGGATCAGAGTCAGCTGCACCATTTTAGATTAGCTCAGAACACTGCTAAGTGCTATTTCATAGTTGTTGTTGTAAATAAAAAAGGATTTATAGTTATCATTAGCCTTGGATGCTACATTCAGGACATGTTTTACATTGATCTTCCTAATGGTTGCTTTTAGCTCTTTGCTGATTTTTTTAAAGAGTCTTAATGAGACAAAGATCTTGTTTTTATATGATTTCATATTTTTTTTTCTTTTGTTATGAAGGTTATTTATGTTGGGGACCACAATTTTCTATTATATTTGGTTCTAGCAGGGAGTGTCAGATCTATACTCTTTTGTATGTGGGTGTACAAGTCACTTGTATAAGTAGCAACTTTGACTGCATGGGGTGTTAGAATTAAAGTTGTACTACACTATTCAGGTAGTCTGTACCTTTACTCAATGAAGACACTGAGATCAGTTCTGCTGTTCTGACATTTGTTTACTCTGCATATGAAGCTAACATCTAGTTTAACAAATGAAAGGTAATATATCAAACGCACATCAGCTTAGAATAATCAGAGTCTCTCATACAAAAGAAAAATTCCCAATCTTTATAGTGTTTTTTCTGCCTGCATCAGCAGTTTTGGAAATTTGCCAGAATAATATGTCTTTCCTCTTAAGCTTGTCTGCTGACAGTTTGTTTTCCATATCTTAAACATTCTGTTCCTGAAGAATAACTCATTTCATCCTTGGCCTATCTTACGTATCATATTGACGAAACACAGTTGCATACAAGAGTTTGTCTTGTCCTGCTTGTAGATAATAAATTTCACAAGCTGCACAGTTTATGAGATAAAACATTTTACTTCTGATTCTTATTAACAATGGATGCCAAGCTATATGTTTTTGCCAAGAGTTCAGACTAAGTGCACTCTACACACTGAAATGCAGAATATTTATTTTACATTTTCAAAAAAAATCCACTGAAATCCATTTGTAACCTTTCATTACTCTCACATGGGGGGGTCAAGATATTACAAGCAAATTTCAAGAGTTTGTCATAGTCTGTGAGTAGGTTTGCCTGTTTGAAATCCCTAAATTCTTTACTGAAGGGGGTGCAGCTTTGGCTGCATGGGCGGGGGGATGAGATAATACAAGCACATTTCAAGAGTTTGTTATAGACTATGAGTATGTTTGTCTGTTTGAAATCCTTAAATTCTAAATTATTTACTGAAGGGGTGCTCCAAACTTTAAATGGGAAGGCCACTAATTGCTGATCAGACTTAACATGGAATGATGAAACTATAGGGCTGGTATATGCATGGGCAATACAGGAGAGGACAAAATATAGGATGGTCTGTCTTCTAGTAGTGGGCAGGTTTAGTCATTATTTATGTCCAGGAATCTTTGTCTGTAACAAGCTTTTGACGTATAGGTACATTGTTCTATAAATGGATGGTTAAAATCCCCTGTCATGAAAGCATTTTGTGTTATGGGTAATTCTGACAGTACATTTAGAAATATCTTCTGGTCAACTGAAAATATGTAAGGTATCCAATAGCAGGATATAAATTGATAATTTGTTTTGTTTAGCATGAGTTGGATTTCAATGAGTTCAATTTGTGGGACTTTTCACCAAATATGGATGTATCCTAATAGTTTCCATCAGACCTGAATGCATGGTAAGCTCTAAACCCAGGTAAGAAGGGAGTGCTATATTTACAACAAAACCAAGTTTCAGTTACAGCACCAGTATGGATGTGTTCAAGTTGCAGGGATATGGAATATGATTTATTTTCTAACACTGTCATTAATGTTTTCAAAAGATAATAACACCAGTAGCTAAACTCACCATAAGCATTGGAAAATGCCATATTTTCCTGCTATGCTATGGTCTAGCCTCTAAATTCACTTTACTTCAAACTACCCTTTACAAAAATAATATTTTTCTGCCTTTCAGGTAAGACTGGCAGGCCATCTATCTCCATAGCAATCTATTAAAGAATATGCCACTCTTCTTTTTACCACTTTTACACACAGCCTTCTGTTGAAAACATATTGCCCTTCTCAATCAGGAAGAATGGGTGAGTATACTTTATAGGCCTACCCTCTGTCTATTTACCACATCCAGAACATTTTCCACAACTGTACTAACTTAGGGAATTTGTTTCCTCTTCATTTATGCAGATGTTCTAATAAATATATTTTACATAAATCTGTTTCTTTACATTGGTACTAAAGCCCAATGCAGGTGCTTCTTCCTGGATCCCATTTAATTTTACCCCCATATACACATTTATTCCAAGAGGATTTACATAACTCTTCTGCAGAATTCTTCCAAATTGCAGCCTAAGATATTTTTGTACATACTCCCTTCACCATTCAATTTCATTTATTGTACTATGATTTCTCATTTCCCTTCCCTCTGTACTTAACTTAAGCTTTATCTGATTTTATCCTAAACATCTTGCTCATTACTACTTACAGATGTTCTGCATTTCCTTGTATAGTTCTCTTTCTGAATCTGGTTCTGCCATGTATTATTTCTTTATGTAGTTTATACAATATTTTCATATTTTCAAGTTTTAGTATGCCTTTCTACCTCTTTAACAATTTGAGCCAAAGCTATTTTTGCCTTAGCTTCCTTTTTTCATTCTTCCCAATATTCTACACTTTTTGACCACTGTGAAAAGCTATTTAAAACTTGCATTTTTTTTTCAGTAAAGTTGCAACTAATGCAATAAAATGCATAAGCTGTACAGAACAAGTAAATCTTTTATTTTTTCTTCAGCGATCCAGCAAAGATTTTAATGGTGAACTGTTTTACTAACCCTCCCACACACACACACACACACATATATATATTCTCATACTCAGCAGGTATTAGTAAGATATAGGGAAGTCATGACTTCTTTATCTAATGCAGAAATACGGGGATGAAAATTTTTAAATGGGCTGTGGTACATAAATATTTCCTAATGTTGACTCATTTCAGGACATCCAAATTAAATTTATTCACGTAAATGTAACTCGTCTAACTCCAGAATACAGATATCTAGTTTTATCACATTATTTGTATTTTTATTTGGAAGAGCAGACCACGTTTCAGTGCCAGCGAGCTCGTGTCTATGGACTTTGAAGTTGTAATTGTTTTACACTGATAAATAATCTTAAAATTCAGTTATTTAGATTATTTTCATCTTCGATTAGTAATAGCATTAGAACTCCTGATAGCATTTTTCTAATGTCATCTATTACATTTTATTTTGTATTTCCTTGTTGATTAATAATATATATATATATATATATATATATATATATATATATATATCTGTACATTTTATTTTCAAACTAAGAAATGCAATTCTTCTGCTTCAAAGCTGTTTTTTTCATTAAGATTTTATATATATATATATATATATATATATATATATATATATATATATATATATATATATATAGGTTTACTATTGAATGTGCGAATGCACTTCGTTCGAACGGCGACCTCATCGACGTGTTTGCACGAACCGAAACTGCAAAAACTGTTCGCTAGCGAACCGAAACCGCGAAAACGTCGACGATCGACATTACCGGCCGTGCAACACCTCCACACCCATGCTACCATGGGTCGTATAGGGGCAAGGTTTTGCCGTTTGCACATCTGGGAGTCGGTGTAGTGGCGATCGCAGTTCCGCGTTCGTGCAAGACGAGTCGCACATGTCGGGATCGACCTTTCAATAGTAAACCATATATATATATATATATATATATATATATATATATATATATATACATACATACATATATGTTGGAAGGTTTGGAGACAAAGCCAGAGAGGCAAGATTACATTGGTTTGGACATGTGCTGAGGAGGGATGCTGAGTATATTGGGAAAAAGATGCTAAGGATGAAGCTACCAGGTAACAGGAAAAGAGGAAGGCCTAAGATAAGGTTTATGGATGTGGTGAGAGAGGAATGCAGGTGGTTGGTGTGACAGAGAAAGATGCAGAGGACAGAAAGAAATGGAAACAGAAGATCCACTGTGGCAACCCCTAACGGGAACAGCCGAAAGAAGATGATGATGATATATATGGGTCTACTGATTTTTGATCAAATGACCCAAGCGTTAACATTTGCAATGTCAATAAAAAACATGGACACAATACTATGCATCTGCTGAGGCTGTTGTTCAGTGCATGCAAAATTAATATTAAGTAAAAAGCAAGTCTTTTTGAAAGGGCACACCCCCCAACCCCCCTATATGGGGGTCTTCACTCCCACACCACCTAATTACATATACTAATTCTGAGATTGCACAACATTAGGGAAAGGGCACATTCTCCAGCCCGAATATTGTGCGATTTTGCACACCTGCTGACTACCAAATTTTGCCTACTATACAAATGTTGAACTGCTATAGTGTTAACAATATTCAGCTTTCCCATTAAGACTTACAAATTCTAAGTAACACAAGTAGCAATGACAGAACTAGTTCACCCAAAACACTTAACTAGTAACAGGAAAATAGGGTGAAGAGAGTCCACACACCAGGAGGGAAATTCAGTCCACTTTATTCACCAAGAAAAACACGTGTGTTTCTTGGTGAATAAATTGGATTGGATTTCCCTCCTGGTATGTGGACTCTCTTCACCCTCTTTTCCTGTTACATGCAAATTCTAACTGTTCGTATCCAAAGAGGGAAAGACTGCTTAGCTATAGCTTTTCAGTAAAAATTGAAAGAAAAAAACAAGCTAAGTTAGAGTTTTCACTCTTCTATACCTTAAACCTCCTGTAATGGAGGCCCATTAGATATATGCATATGACCCCTTAAGGTCTAAAGATCCTGTGTTTCTGAAAAATAGCAAAATTACCAATGTATGTTGTGCTGATGAGGTCAATAAAAAGCTAGAAACAGGCATGTCCATAGCTAGTGAGCTTGGCTTTATTGGCCTGAATTTAACTATAAAAACTTAAAAAGTTAAAAAGTCAAGGACATTCAGAAGCCACGTTGCTGAAACACTTGATGCCCTTATGGTCTCATTTGCATATATCCCATGGGCCTCCATTACAGGAGATCTAAGGTATTACACTGTGAAAATTCTAGCTTGGCTGAGTTTTTCTTGCAGTTTTTACTTAATGATTTGTCTGTGTGACCTTTCTACCCTTTGGTTTGGATATAAGTTAGCTATTTTTGCAGGCACCTTAATCTTTGAGGGCATCAGTTGGGTTTACAGATCCTGAGTTTCCAAAGTATAGCCAAGCTATCCATTTATGCTGTGTTGATGAGATGACTAAAATGACTGAAATATGCATGTCCACAGTTAATAGGTTTTGGCGTTATTGCTCTGAATATAAACATAAAGGGCCAGATTTAGGAAGCCTCCGTGTAAGAGTTATAACTCTTACACGGAGGCTGCAGTTAAACTGTGTGATGTCAGCATGTCATGCATATGCATGAGGTGCATGAGGCATGCTGAATCACACTAGTAACTCTTACACGGTCCGTGTAAGAGAGTAGGGGGCGTGTCTGTAGGCTAAGCCCTGCAAGCGGACACGCCCCCGGAAGACTAGAATGGCTGAAAGTAAACAGCCACGAGAAAGGCCATGGAAATGTGCATAAACACACTACACAACACATGCCCCGATAGACCATCACTGTATAAAGTGAAGAGATGTTATAAAATTAAATTAAAACCTTTTAGTTTTTTTTAAACCCGTAAATGTTTGCTACTGTGTGCTCGTTCGTGCGGGTGTGCTACTAGCGCAATCACAGTTAGCAGTCAGTGGAAAAGGATATAAGAACTAAATATGCAAAGTAAGCCAAGAAATAATAGCTTAGCGGTAGAGTTGCCGGCCTAAGAGTAGGCAGGCAGGGTTCGAGCCCCTACAACAACTTTTTTTTTTTTTTGTAAATAAGCACTAAAAAGCCCCCTGACAGTATTGTACAAATGTAAATGTATTCCCTTTTGTAAAATGGAATGAAATAGAGCATATATTTTAAAGTAACATAAGAATAAAAATAGTCAGAAATGTACTGATAGCTAAGCTGTTGTGAAACAGAGTGCCCGTAGCTGAGTAGTGTTTCAAAAGCTGCAAACTGCATGCCCAATGCCAAGCTGCAGTTAGACAGACTGAAACTGTGTGCAATTAGCTTAACATGTGTGTCAGTAGCCAATTAGGATTTATCCCAGCGCACACCGTTTGCGCGGCGCTCCCACAAGCTAACTGCCAGTGCGCATGCGTTACCTCCGCCAAGCGGCGCAGACCTGGTTTTAAGTGCTTAAAAGTGCTTTTGGCATGTTTGATTGACAGGTCCTCAACTCATTCCTGTCAGGAAAATGAAAAATCAGTTGCCAGATTCAAACCCAGGATACCATGCACTAGAGTCAAGGAACTAAACCACCAAGCCATGACAGCAATACCTAGAAATGCAGAAATAGCATATATATGGGATAAAACCCAGAATGGAGCATGAGAAAGCATTTTCAGTGAAGTACATACAATTCCAAAACGGCCAATCAGAGAAATGTGCGGGAAAAGTGGCATATATAAGCCCCATAGGCGGGAATACACAGCATAACTGATTGTAGAACAGACTTGCAGTCAGCATGAGTGGAGTAGGTGAGGGACGTTGCTTTCGAGCACAGCGTTGGGGCTATGAGGAGTCCAGATACATGGTCTGGCTCCTTGTCCATAATCACGAGGCCCAACTCATGCAGGGCCAGGTCTCATGGGGAGTATATAGGGCAGAGGTGTGGGACCAGTTGGCTCGTGATCTGACCAGTGCTACTGGCATTCCACGCACTGGTGAGCAGGTCCGTCACCACCATGCGGACCTGAAGAGGCGCAAGCAGGACCAATTGAACCGTTGGATCCAGGAGGCCCGGCAAATGCCCAACGCCCCACTACTGAGTAAGTCACATTTTACTCATGTATGTAAGGATTTCAACCAGCTGATACCATGGAGATGTGTAGTCCAATATTATTCCCTTTGTATTACAGCTGCAGGTGTCCGCTCTGCGAATCGTGAGATGCACGCCAGAAGGCTGGTGCGGCTGCGCCACCATGCAGGTTAGTAACCCCACCCAGTACTTGTAAATAAATATTATTATGTACCATGTATCAGAACAGTGCAGTGTATTGATTAAAAGTAATATAATGTGCAAGCAGGAATTGAAAGTCTGCAGGTATGGCTGCAACAAGTTCATCAGTATGCAAGTGTAACTGGAAATATAATTGATAGAATTAAACAGTGCTGTAATACAGATGTCCCATCATTAATTAAATATACTGTAACCTGCAGTAGTCTCAAGAGTACAGCTTCAGAATCTGAGGTAGTCACATGTGAGATATATCCCTGTTCAAATGCTGAATCATGACAGAAGTGAGGCTGTTGGAAAGTGTTTGAATCACCACAGGTCTAATATGTGAACAAAGCCTAGAAGTACCAACCTGAACTGTGAAGTTGCAGAATGTGTGAGAGTGACAGAAAGGCTCATGTATGAATAAATAAAGTAGTAATAACCCCTGAATATATAAGCCTCAGTGTGTTTCTACAGAACTAAATGCATGTGGGAAGTACAAATTAACATCCCAAACTGATTTCAGTGTGTCTGAATCTGGAATGTCTAGGTCAAAATCTGTATATGGTGATAACAGTAAACAATTTGCAGATAGAATGAATGATTATCTGACAGACTAAACAGCCATAGTTGTCCCCTGTCCTGTCATCAAAGTGTAGCAGGATGATGTATCTGATCAAATTCAAAATAAGTAGGATAGTGATGTATGTGTAACAGGTGTAGCATGACAGTCAAATAAAGATTATTTTGAAACATCAGCCTCAACTTAATTGTGTACCTATGAGAAATGTGAATCAATGTGTAACATATGAATGTGTCATCACTTTCTATCCCCACCCAACCCTATAATTCCATATAACAACATCCACTAAATAATGGTATGTGAACATTTCATTAATCATGGACATTTGTCCGTTTCAAACATATATGCATGTCTGTTCGTGCATGTGCCCTGTTCATACCTGCAAATCTGATGGCCTGTTGCCATTAATCAACCCTGCATGTCGTTTGACTGTGTTTTGCTGTTCAAATAATGCATGTGATATTGATATGCCCCTTGTTCAATGGTGTTCATATCTGGGTGTTTGTTTGATGGGAATACCAATGCATGCTGTTACAACTAATCTGAATGGAATAAAATGCCACTAACCCAAACTAACATAACTACTCACAAACCTAGAGCGCTGGGGAAGGCAGGTCCCACCGGACCCACCTCTCCCACCTCAGCTGGCGACTGCACCTGGCACTAGTGCCCAGGCCGAACCCCCCTCCGGTGGCCCTGTGCCACCTTCGGGTGGAAGCGCTGCAGGGGATGGGGCCCGTCCCCTCTGCAAGTGTGGCGGAGGGGTTCGTCCACTCACCCTCCAGCGGTGTCCGGTCTGTGGTGCGTGGGAGATCCAAGACACTGTTCTTGGACCCCTCGCCAGCTTGAGGCTCGTGTGGCACAGCTAACGGCCCGGCCGTTGCCCGCCTACACAGCCCCAGCACAGCCCGTCCTGGGCTGTGAAGGAACAGTGGCAACTGCCTATGGGTGGGGATATCAGTTCCACTGTTGCCATCTGTGGGCTCGTGCATCTCGGATATCCCAACCTCCGTGCCCGGCAATCGTGCAACCCCCCCACCTGTGTCATCCACCGCCCCTGTATCGTCTTGTCTGTCTTGCCTGTTAACTAACCCAACCTACCTCCCCAGCTTTACCGACTTCCTTGACCTGTCATACCACTCTCACCTGTAAAAGGACAAAAAAGGGCACTCTGTCCCACAAAAAAATTACGCCCCATACATAGCTGTCCATGTCGCACACATGTCCGCTGGACATCTAAACTGTTAATTACAATTGGCTGTACAACAAATATTAATGTTGTCCTGACACCTCTCTCAGAGGTGGAAGGTTTCAAATGTCTCACCAAAATACATAGAAATATACAGCTGTTGCTGCAAAGACATGGGCATCTATGGGCCTTACCTACACCCTTCCTGCAAATCCACGCTTCTTTCCCTACTGTCTTACCCTCTTTGTGACCCCTTTTCACCACTTTCCTGTCACCCCTTTTCTTTTCTTTCAAAGAAAATAAGCGGGTGTGCGCTTGTGTTAGCGGAGCTCACCGCCAGTGCGCATCGTGAGCTCAGCAAACAAGCGCAGACCTGGTTTAAAGTGCTTAAAAGTGCCTTTATGGCACTTTGATTGACAGGTCCTGTACTCAGTTTGAAAGTTTGCTAAGAAAAATAAATTCCCACTGTCAGTCTCGAACCCAGGACCTTGGTAACATTAGTCTGTATGACCTACCACTAAGCCATGCCTGCTTTACAAGAACACAGTGCTAAAATAAATATAACATGTAATAGTAGGAATCAGTATAAAGGCAATATAGGAGATGTACTATCCAAAGCATGTCAGGTAGAGTTGTAATGGCCAAATTACTGGATTCCCATACTAGTTCAGTGTGAACAGAAACAGCACTGCTACCTGTTAGCTTGTACATAATAATGTAAGGTAATGTACATATGTGAAGGTATGTATATCTACACATACATATATATAAATATATATTAATACATATGAAATATAATCGTAGGTCTCAGTAGCCATACACACTCACTACAGGAAAAAGTTAACATAATTGCTGCAACCTGAATCTGCAACACAGCCTGACCCCTGTGTGACCTACTTACCCTTCTAACTGCTTACAGGTGGCCTCAGCACTTTGATTGACAGGTCCTGTACTCAGTTGGAAAGTTTGCAAAGTAAAAATTCCCACTGTCAGTCTCGAAACCAGGACCTAGGTAACATTAGTCTGTTTGACCTACCACTAAGCCATGCCTGCTTTGGAAGAACACACTGCTAAAATAAATATAACATGTAATAGTAGGAATCAGTATAAAGGTAATATAGGAGATGTACTATCCAAAGCATGTTTGGTAGAGTTTTAATGGCCAAATTACTGGATTCCCATACTAGTTCAGTGTGAGCAGAAACAGCCCTGCTACCTGTTAGCTTGTACATAATAATGTAAGGTAATGTACATATGTGAAGGTATGTATATCTACACATACATATATATAAATATATATTAATACATATGAAATATAATCGTAGGTCTCAGTAGCCATACACACTCACTACAGGAAACAGTGAAGATATATGCAGCAACCAGAATCTGCAACACAGCCTGGCTCCTGTGAGACCTACTAAGCCCTTTAACTGCTTAAAGGTGCCTCCAGCACTGTGATTGATAGGCCCTATACTCAACTCAAAAGCAGAATATGAGCATACTAGTAGGCCCTACCACAAGACCATTGTAACACTAGTCTGTATGACCTACCACTAAGCCATGACTCTCATACAGGAATATAGTGCTAAATAAGTGGAACATGTAATAGTAGGAATGAAGATAAAGGCAATATAGTATGTCTACTACCCAAAGCATGTCAGGCAGACTTTTATAGTCCCAATTACTGGATTCCCATACTAGAGTAGTGTTAGCGCAAACAGCCCTGCTAATTGTTAGCTTGTACCCAATAATGTCAGCTAATGTACATATATGAAAGTATGTATATGTACACAGATATATATATATATATATATTTATATAGCAATACATATGACATATAGTTGTAGGTGTCAGTATGCATACACACTCACTACAGGGAACAGGCAAGATAAATGCAGCAACCTGAATCTACAACACAGCATGAAGCATGGGAGATGTACTAACCTTCACACTCACAGAACACTGTCAACAGCATACCAGCATGGTCCACGCCCTACAATCTGAAAGGGCAACGCCTATCTCACATACCCTTTTATAGCAGTGTCCTGAAATCACAGTGAGACATGCAATTAGTACACACCCAGCTGCTTGCAATTAGCAAATGCTGCCTTACAATTGGTGCAGAGGCCATCACATGGACCTATGCAGATACCTACAAAAGTATTCAGTACCCACACTCCACTCATGCAATACAGTCATTGCACAAACCTAATGAGAAAGAGAGAGAGAGAGACAGAGAGAGAAGACAAAATATACAGACAGCCAGCAGCAAAACAGCAGCAGCAGCAGCAGCAACAGCAGCAAAATTCAAGCAGCACAGTGACACACCAAAAGCTGCCACAAACACAGGTAATGCAAAGTAGCAGGTTAATCCTGTGTATACTGTGACACCTCAAATGTATCATAGTTCACTATCTATAGGTATGTCCATGAGATAGGTTGTGTGTAGATAGTCATGAAATATAAACATATGTAATATTGTTGTACATGTGGGCCATAACTAACACTTCCATAGCTTAGAACACAAGGCCAGTTGTGCATATGATGCAGTAGTTCCCAGGGTCAGTAGAGGTTCCTCCTCATTGGTGTGGGACCACTGTGTATGTATGGCACTGTTCAGGTACATATCCTGTAGTATGGCCAGGGATTAATATCAGTCTGTCATGTGGTGCTATGTCCTCCAGGGGTGAATGTAGCACACATCCAGGGATACCATTTCGTAACAGTGATGATATGTGTTCTGCAATGATGAGGGTGGCTCTCACCTGGACATGTGAGAGGATAGGGAGGTTACAGTCATCTGGGATAACTAATAACACGTGTGTAGGACAATGGGCGGTGGTACCTGCACCTAAACTGTCTGCAACATTGTTGGCAATATCTGTGCATTTGGTGAATGTGAAGCATCTTAACACTGCAGACAACAGATGCCTTCCGTCATGTGAATCTGCCCTGTGCTGCAGTAGCCTCCTACTATTGTTATACAATATGCCTGTATCTGTAGTCCACTGGACAGGATTAATAAGTGGTGTGCAGTTGTTCTGGGTTAGATAACTGTGTGCACAGTACATGCAGTATGTGGGATGTCTGTGGTAAGCATATGCAAATGTGCTGGCGGTGTGTGTTGTGGCTTCCACTGGCCCAGTGGGCTGCATGGATAGCATCACTGTCATAACTACTGAATAACTGTGTAATAACATGCATACATAGCAAGGTAGTGTATTGTGCTTGTGGTGTTGTTCAGATATGTATATCCAGGCTGAGTAATGTGTGTCCACATCACAGGGTTGGATGGCAGCACACATCCAGTATGTATGGATGAACACCCAGAATGTGTCACACGTGTCACCTGTGCAGGCGTATCTGGCCATTACCTGTGCATCCCCACAACACACACACATGCAACATATGGCAGAAGTACTATAGCAGTACACACATGTTAATAGGTTCATACTAGGCTATCTGCCCGAGGGCATTTACAAGCCTAGCCCATCGTTTTGTGGCTTACGCCACCCCTTTAGTATGGGGAACCATACCCATTATTTTGCTGTGCCTCTGTCGAGCAGTGACACTGAGGTAATCCCTGGGGTATATCTGCGATCTCCCATCCATTGGTCAAGATTTCTCTTGAACAAGGCCAGCGAGTGCTCTGCCTCACATATACCGTGATTTTGTTCCACAGCATAGGGAGTCTTTGGGTGATGAATCTATCCCTCCAGCATGTCCTATTAATAGCCGTGTCGAGGTTTAAGTCTCCTGCCCTTGTGGCTCTGATGGATCTAGATTTTTTAGGTGAAGCATATTCATCAAATCTGGGTCTGACATGGCCTTGTATGTTGGGCAAAGGTCACCTCTGAGCAAGCGGTGGCGACTGAATAGAACATACATGGACATGCTGGAGGGCAAATTCTAACTGAGAGGCTCCCTTTACTCTGTAATGAGCTCGAACAGTTGAGAATGAACAGTTCATAGGTTCATACTAGGCTATTTGCCCTAGGGCATTGGTAAGCCTAGTAGAATGTGTTTGTCTTTTGCCACCCAATCACAAGTTATGCTGCTATGCCCTTGTCCGACTTTAGTATACTATGCCTCTGTCTAACAGTGACATAGAAGTGATACCTGGGGTACAACTATGATCTCCATCCACTCATCCAGATTCCTATGGAAGAGAGTCAATGAGGGACTCTGCCTAACCAGTAGTGTGAGCTCATTACAGAGTGAAGGGAGCCTCTTGGTTAGGAATATGCCCTCCAGCATGTCCATGTATGTCAGTGCTGAGGTCCAGCTCTCCTGAGCATGTGGCTGTATGGGACTCTGATTGCCTGAGGTACATCACGTTCATTACTGCTAGGTAGGACATGGCTGTATATGGCATGCACAGATTGCCCCTGAACAGGCAGTATGCCACTGAGTCCAGCTGGATTCACTTTACCTGGGCAGCATATGACATCTGTGTGAGCCATTGCATCCCCTTGATGATGTACTGTTGTCCTGTACCAGTTGCTGTAGGTGTCTGGTTAGGTACATCCCAAAAGGTGCATGCAATTATAGGCCTGATGATGGATGAGTACAGAGGCACAATGACCTCCCCTGCCATACATGTGAATCAGTCATGATTAGCTGGGCTATATAACATGTCTGTCAATCCACGTTGGCCATGTGGTAGACAAATGACAGACTGCTACCATGTTTCTTCCCCAGGTCCCCAACTTCGTCTACTGTACTCAATGGCCTAACACCTATGTTGTACTGTGCCACCAATGTGGGCGTGGGAATCTGCATTGAATACTGATACTCCCCTCCCTTGTTCAAGTGTCGTGGCCGACAAGAATGGTAACAGCTATAACGTGGTAGTACTGGTGTGCTCCTGTGAAACCTGAAACAGGTTCATGTTACTGCACAGATATCGATGTCCAGAATGCTAGGTAGGGTTTTGGGTGCGTGCATCCTTGGGTCTAGGCGTCCAGTGTTGAGTAGCATCACTCTTACTTCCTCATCCTTTGTGATACAAATGGATGTGGGTTTGCCTTATGAGCCTTGCCTAATACAGGCACTATGGGTGTAGCAGGAGGCTCCGCCAAATGTCAATAGGACTGTGGTGACAGGTGCAAGCTGTCCCTAGCAAAGCATACCACCCCAAGATGGCAGGCATTGGCACACCTGTGAATGACACCAGTATGTCAGTCAATTGTTGGAAGGGATCATCGTGCCTTGATATTGTGGCATTGTTCTAGGTGAGGGTAGGATGCTACTCAAGGTCAGGGTCAAACTGTCCCGGGCTACGTGCTCAGAGAGCTCTGTAATGTCTCATGTCATGTAGTCCAGGGAGGAATGTGTCAGGCCATTCACAGCAGCATGGACATTGACTGAGTCATACCTGTACCTGCCTTGGGGTTACCTGACTGTTTGTGTTATGTGGCAGGTCATAGTGCCTGACAGGCTGCACACCGTGACCCTCACCTCGTTAAGCCTGGTGATCGTGATGTGAGTGTGCCTGATGATAGAGGCACCTAGTACAGGTGTATGAGGTGTGTTGTTAACTGTTAATGGCTGTGAGTGTTCAGCACATTGGCTTTGTGTGATATGTGTTGCACATGTTCGTTTATGTGGTAGTGGTTGCCTGGATGTCTGCATAGGAGGTCTCTGCTGCATAGGCAGAGCTGTGGTCTGAGCCTACAAGTATGATCATGTGTGATCATGTGTTAGGTCCGCTGTTGTGTTAGGTCTACGTGAGACTGGAAGTGTAGTGAGTGATCCCCTTTGCCACGTGACTGGTTATGGCGGTATTGAGTAGACAGAGCCTAGCCTCCAGTCTGGTATATGGTTGCATCACTCACATGAGTTTGAATTTGTTGTTAGGAGGAGGGTTGTCTGTGTACATGCATCTGTTCTAACATTGTCTCTGGAGTACCACACTCACCAGCTGGACTGAGGAGGGAACTGACAACTGACCTCTGGACATGCTAGAATACTATTGTGAACTCTGTAATCACTAATGATTGAAAACAAGGTCCAGTGGGGAGTGAGGGTGTACTGACATTACCTACAACTGCTGACTGATATAAAAGCGTCAGTGAGCAAATGCCAGGTAACCTAAGTGCAATGTGTCACAATGAAGTAAATGCAACAATGACAAGCAGTCACTTGCTGTCATGTGTAACATGGAAATGCGTACAGTAAGCAATGCAGATAACAGTAGTGAGTCACAGATGTGTTGCAAAGATGTGTACTATGTGGAAGTAGCATACCAGTGAAATAACAAGCTAACAGATAACAAGCATATAAACAAAGGTAGATGCAGGAGGCCTGGATGTAGTGTTTGCTACAACAAACAAGGTGTAGCAATGTCAGTAAGATACAGCTCAGATATGCAGGCACTATAAACCTGATACCAGATGTCCCCAGCTATGAATGGCAGAGTACAGCCTATTGTCACACATGAGTGCAGACCACAAACCTCGTTAATGTTAAATAACTGGCCTAAAGGCCAACTGCCCATACCAGAAGTAATACACTTGTACACTGGGCCCACAATCAGCAGTTCCCAACTTCAATGGATGAAAGATATGTGTCCTGCCACCACAGTGCTTGCCACCAACCTCCCTAATGTAAAACAACTGGTCTGAAGGCCAAGTACTTAGTACAAATGACATAGAATGATAGCTACACTGTAATCAGGTTTTAACCAATCAGTAATAAGTAGAAGTTAACACTCCTTGTATAGAATGTGTACCATGTATTGTTGAGATACTATGCTGATAACCTGTTTGTGTACCTTTCCAGATAGACATGGCACCTAAAAGAAATCCTGCGTACTCTGCTGCAGAGGATGACGTGATCCACCAGAGCCTGGTGCATGACTATGCCATCCTGTTCTCACGCACCACCCAGAATCAGCAGGAGAGGTCTGCACTGTGGCAAAGCCTTGTTAGCAGGATAAATGATGTTGGCATGCATGATAGGACATATGAGCAGGTGAGACATCACTGCAGTGATTTGATAAGAAATGTCCGCCAGCGTGCTGCAGATATCCGCAGGCAACAGGCTGCCACAGGTGGGGGTGGCCACATCCCCCCCTCACCAGACAGGAGGGGCTACTGCTAAGTGTTGTGGATCCAGCCCCAGAACAACAGCAACCATCATGCATCCTGATGGAGGTTGGATCCACACAGCAGCAAGACAGCGGCGTGCAGGTAAGATGCCATATTCATTTATTGTTATTACTTTTACATTTGTTGACCCAGATAGTCTAGCTGGATATAAGTTCATTTTCAGTAGAGGCCTGTGGAGAAAAGCTCCACACATAGAGTAATAAAGGCAGACAGACAAGTTGTCAATACAGACAGCCAACATAATAGAATTGTACACCAGCCTGTTAATTAAATAAACATACATGTAAGGAAGTCAAACAGTTTAGAGTCATACACAATGTACCGTTGGTTTCAAAGCAATCCTACCTAAAGCATAATGGTTATGCAATAAGGCAAAAGCCATATACATAATAGTTAGGGCTCAGAAGGGTAGAAAAGTAGAAGGAGTATGACAGATACAATGATATGGAAGAGGCAGGAGTCAAGAAGGGAAGTGAGGAAAAGAAGGAAGACAGTCAAGAGGAGGTGGGAGGGATGGGAGAAGTAGGTCAGAGCATAGAAGGACATCAAGGTGAAAGAAACAGGGTAGAAGCTAGTTTCTATGCACAATGAGGGGTTAAAGGTGAAGAGAGCATAGGGAGAGGGACGTTAGCCTGGACTCCAAGAAGAACAAAGCCAGTGGTTTTGGAAGTACAATTTGAGTTGGCGTTTGAAGAGAGGTAAGGGTGAGATTAGAGTTAACTCCTGGTATGTACATATGACTGTTCTGTGCGCTGTTACTTCATGCACGCATAAGGTGTGCATGTGGTATGTATCTGTCATCATGATATATATACAGACATGATGTGCAGCTGATGTGTATAAGGGAACTAGTGTACTACTGTACTGTATCATGTGCAAAACAAATGGCACACATGTGCCCACTGACATTACTCTCTTCACACTTCCAGGTCCCTCCCATGTAGCAACGAGGCAGGCCATACATGCTGGTGAGTCTTTTTAACAGTATCTGTAAGACAATTTATAAAACTAGGAAGAGTAGTGTAACTCTGTAGTAGACATGTTGGTGACTGTGTACACAATAACTGTAATTGACAGGTAGTAAATTGAGTAGTGTAACACGGTACTGATGTGTGTGTTTACTGTGGGGTGTGCATGTGTGCAAGTGTGCCTGTGCCCAAGTGTGCATGTGTGTTAGTGTCCATGAGTGCATGTGTCCATTTCTGAATGTGTGCATTAGTATTGAAGTGCATCTCTTTCAAATATGTATTGAGACTGTAATCTGTGTTCCATGTTTTCCTCCCGTAGGTTCTGGTGCTGCTCTGGTGACCTGCAGCAGGGAACCTGAATCTTGTGCCCCAGGTACTGATGATGATGAAATGTCTGTAATGGTGCAGGAAGGTGTGTCTGGGTCCGCCATTGGTCAGCCAATTGACAGTACACAGCTTTCAACCCGTCAATGCGCACAGTCATCCTGCCGTTACATCCTTTATCACCATTGTCCCTAGGTGATGGACAGTCAGCAGTGGGCATAGATCAGGGTAATGTGGTACCTGTGGCACATGCATCCTCACAAGGCAGCCATGTGCAGAGGCCTCCAATGGTACCACGCAGACAGTCGCCCATGGGTTCTCGTGGGGGCATCCGTGGCGTACTGCCTCTGGCGGCGTGCCCAGGAGGTATGTCAACCTCCACTATGTTTAGAACTGTCATGCAGGCACAGGCACGTATGGAAAGGTACACCAGACAGGGTCTGAGGGAGCTGAGAGCATGTCGCATAGCCATGACAGGCGGCATGCATGATGTTGCGAATGCTATCCGTAACTTCACAGATGTCGTTGACAGGCGTTGTGGGGGCATACAACAGCTGCTCCACAACCAGATGTCCATGGGCCAGGGCGATGGTGTGCGTTTGCGGCGTCGGCGTGGCCGTATGCCAGCAAGAGCACCAGCTGGCAGTGGCGCGGGCGACAACGGGCCCACTCGCGCGCCTCAAGTGCCAGCACCAGCCCCAGCAATGCTGGGTCTGTGCTGTCATCCAGACGCCCCAGGAGACCACGTGCACGTGGCTCTGGACAGTCCCAACAGGGAACTGTGTCCAGTCAACACACCCCTGCTTCCGATGACAGTACCCAGTCTGGGTTAGTACGGATCTGACCCGTAGCACCCTGCCAGGCACAGGTACCGTGTCCGTGCCCACAGACACTGATCTGGATGACCTGACAGGTGCAGTCTGTGGCTGTCCACAAAACCCTGTACATGGCAGCCATTATGTGGGACTGTGTGCGTGCTTACACACATGCAGAAACCTAACACCTAGGGCAAACACATACACACACACACTGCACCAACAACGGTCCACCCTGTACTGCTGCCCCTCACAAACACACATACACACACATGTCAATTGGTGTTACCAGTGGCGGCTTGGGCATACCTAACCCACACCCTGTGCATATGATGACACTGTGCCACCTCCTGCATACTACAACATCGGTGCAGGTAAAGGTAAACACGTTGCTGATGCACAGGGTGACTACATAGATGTGTATAAGTAGTAACATGTTGGTAACTGTTGTGTGTTGCAGTATAAATGTGTGTATATCCCATCAGTCCTGCTGCAGTAACTGTATGAATGTCCTCAATTGTTATCTGCACCCATACTACTTAACAAAGTGTACCAGCTGCACACCATCACATGCTAACATTGACTATGGCAATGTGCATCTTGTGCTGTTATGTAGATTCAGCTACATGTATCTGTTCTGTCACACATGCATTTATACACACCCTGCTACCCACACACATGCACACGCTCACCTGCCATTCCCATTATTTATCACCCTACATGAGTAGCTGTTGATACATGACAGGTACACATTTCAGAAGTGCACTATGTTGTTTACTACTGGCATCCCCTTCTCTACCTGTACTCACAGGGTGCAGGCAACCTCATCAGTTGGAAGATGTAATGTGCATCAGGTACTGTAGTACCCTGATTGCCACAGCAAACATGTTTCCCATACGGAAATGCACACACAGACACATCCCACATCCACACACTTGCCACATTCAGGCTTCAGAACACTATCTAGGTATATTCGGGTACATGTGCGTGTTACAGTAGCATGTAACACTATACTGAGTACTGGCAGTTAGTTGTCTGTTGTCATGTTGTCTGTATAGAATAAAAGAATTGTTTTATTATCCTACTCCGTTTTGTGGACATTACTTGAACAAGTGTTACCTTACATGTGTTATCAGTACCAACACCTTCTGTTTTGTAGTTTTGTTTGTATAGGGTGCTATCAACATCACTGCTTGTTAAGGGTAATGACCACCCTGCAGTGCATAGCCCCATGTGGCAAAAGCCACATCCCACCCCATCATTGTGCACACACACTAACCCCACCAACAGTAAAACACATACTTTCCATTTGCAAGATTCAAACCCATACCTAACTGTGCAATGACAGTAGAAACAGACACATTAGCAGAGTGTGCTATTTGCAGTAGTTGGAGAAATCTTTACTAATGCTGTACTTAGAGGGTGCTGACATCATCTGTGTGTAGGAGGAGGGATGTGCACCCTGTAGTGTGTTCTCCCAGTTGGCAAGCAGTTAACCCTCCCAGCATAGTGCACACACATAAACCACACTCATACATTCCCTTTGCAGGATTCAAACCCCCACCTAACTACGTTATGACACTGAAGAAAGACACATTAGCAGAGCGCGCTATGCAAATTACTGGAGGACTTTACTACAGGTGATATAGTTATACAGTCCTGACATCATCACTGTTTCAAAAGGGGGATCTGCATCCTGTACGATACTGTCACGGTTGCTAATAGGGACATTTCCCACACACACACATCGATGTGTTGGAGGTTTGCATATGTGGGGGATCCAGAACACCAGTGTGATTAGTATATGGTTTGATTGCAACAATGAGGGATATACTCCCAGTGGTGAGCAGTTTTTACTCATGTTTGTAAAGATCAGCTCTAGTATATCTGCCCCTCTTGTGGGAAGGTTGGTTACCTGTTCCATAGCCAAAGAATGTCTGATCAATGGGAACCTTAGAGCTTGGGTATTGTGGCCTGTGTAATGTACACAGTCTATGTTTGGGTAGCTGGCATCACCCAGTATGATGGTGTTTGCAGAGTAATCTAAACTCTCCTGTGTCAGCATGAAGGCTGTGTGGGAGACCTGAGTTTGAGAGGGTGCTGTAAGAGCTCCTCTGTGTCTCTTTCCATGTGGTCCAGGGAGGTGCGTCCCAACAGGTAGCTGACTGTGACCCTCCCTTGCTCTGTCTGGAGGCGGCACGTCTGTCAACAGCTCATGTCAAGCAAGTGCACACCCCTCATAAATGATGTGGAAACCTTCAAAGGCCCAAGGCCTGTTGAAAATATGGACCAGACTGCAGATACCTGTATAGAGGCATTCTGTGGACACATTCAGGAATGCATGGATCATGAAGCCACATATGAAAGCATGACCCAATTCTCCAAAGGCAGATGTCCTGGGCGGACACCAGCCATAAACACACTATACAATAGAAGGATGGCGCCACTACATGATACAACAACCTCCCAAAATGTGAAGGCACCACTGATGAGTATTGGAAGACAACTACAGGCACCCATATGATTGTCTAAGGCCATCTTTGAGAGAGGATTCCACAAGCCACTGAGGATAATCACAAGGCTGCCTGTAGTTATGTTAGTAACCTGGGTGGTACTACCCAGATATGCTCAGAGGTAATACAATATGTCACACAAAATATAAAACACACAGACATTGCCATCATCCTAGTGGACAGGTTCAATGCTGCCTTCTCTCCCCACCACACCAAAGGGAACATATGTCTCGCATCACAGTGCTTCCCCCCCTGACATCACAGATGCTCAGGTAAGAGATGCCCTTCCCAAAGCAATAAACACTGCATCAATGGGACCAGACAGTGTCCCAGGCTGTGTCCTACATGAACCACAAGAAGAGCTACACCCAGACATAACACCACTGTTCAATCCCAGCCTTAATACATGATATGTGGCCAGAGAGTGGCATACAGCAACAGTGGTCCCTCAACATGCAGGTGGTGCCGTCACGGATCCTGGACACTACTGCCCCATATGTCTGACTAGCTTTGTCTGCAAAGCTATGGCAAGAATCATCAAGAACCTCACATATCTAGATATTGTGGACCTACAGACATGTCACCATACACAGTTTGGCTTTGTCAATGGCAAATCCTGCCTATCAAACCTGTTTGCTTTGTTTGAAACAGTCACCAAGGCCACTGTCAAGGGGTAGGAGGTCCATACAGCCTACCTGGACCTTGCATAAGCCTTGGATACAATACCCCACTTGTGCATTCTAGGGAAGCTCACCAGTGTACATATTAACCCCTATGTCACTATGGGTATTGCACAGTGGCTCAAGGGCAGAACACACATGGTAGAATTGCTGGAGCCATGTCAGCCTCCAACCTGGTACAAGTGGTGTCCCACAAGGCAAAGCCCTAGGGGCTGTCATGTTCATTATATATTTGTCATAGGTACAGGCCAACATGGAAGTACTGTGGCTCAGCAAGTCACAGGTGACTGCAGACTGAACACCATAATCAACTCAACAGCTAACACACGCATCCTCCAAAGGGACTCTTGCAAACACACGACTTGTGCCACAGCCATGGCCTCAACGTGAATGACAGAAAGAGTATAGTCATCCCCTTTGTCAAACACTAAATGACCACAATGTACCACATATGTGTTAATCCAGTAAGTGCAGACCAAGGAATTATGGACCTTGGGGTACACAGGTTGATAGCATTCTACCATTTGACAACAACATGGACAAAGTGGTTAGGTAAGCATGTGATATGGGCCACATCATCATGGGATCCACATGTAGGCCAGGGGAGGACATTGTGCTCCTTTACTCATCCCTCATCATGCCCATAATTGACTATGATGAACCTGTCGGCATGCACCTTACCAGACACCTGCAGCAACTGGGGCTACCACATATCTACCTCGACAAGGGGATCAAAGTGCTCAAACAGATGCCACATACTGACTGGTTAAAGTAGCAGCAGCTGTACTCAGTGACATACTGACTCTTCATAGGCAATCTGTGCCTGACATAGAAGGCCAGGTCATACCCTCACGTAATGGCCATGCTGCATCTCAGAATATCCAGATCCCACCAGGATACACGCTGGAAATACTTGAACTTCAGGAGTGATATACATAGGACATGGTGGAGGGGCACATTCACAACTCAGAGGCACCCTTCATTCCTGATTATTATCCCAATAGAGGTTAGGTGGACTGACTCAGTGACTATCTTCAAGAGCGATATTAATGACTGGATGTGACATTGTAGGGTTACGCTGGGTATCACTTATGTGTCACTGTGAGAAAGAGGCACAGTATACTAACCTTGGAAAAGGGCATAGCAAGACAGATTCACAATGCATGTTGAAAGGCACGCACATTCTGGCTAGGTGGATACATGCCCTGGGCAGATATCCCTGTATGAACCTATGGACCTATGTCTCTTTTTCACCATTGGCCCTATGTGCTGTCAATCACCAATGTAATCTCAATACTCCGGTAGCATGTGCAAAGGTCAGTTGTCAGTCACCTCTATGGTACAGTTGTGGAATATGTGTGTCATGTAGTAATGTCACAGCTGCCACATGTACACAGTCAACCCTATCACCTACCCATTGATGTACATCACATGTATGAGATGGAAACACATGGCCAAACTGTAACAGCAACATACAAGTCAGTCAGATGCATGGACACATATGACTCAGTCATTGTCCATGCCACCACAGCTGATGTGGGATGTAAGCTCACTGGGATACGTGATAGGGAACATGGAAGGGATCACTGAGCAAGTGACACAGGCTGGTAGACCCTGACCTTGGTTGGCATCAGACCCTCACCAGGGATTCCGAAAAATTACTGAATGCTAATGAATAAGTGTATCTACAACACCATAGCTGAATGGTTCTTAGCATGCAGTCACTGCATTTCTATGGAATACTGTCTTACCACTCCCACAAAGGTGAGAACATGCAGCTCCTGTACATTAACAACATGTAGACTTTATGCCCCAGACCAGGTGTGCATCCCTCACTACTAGGCTGATAGCATCTACATCTCACACTGTATATACACATCCCACATGCAGCATCTGCACAGAAGACCACGGTCATAATGTTACCCTGTGCAAATACCATGTATTCACATGTGGCAGGCATCACACATGGTAACTATTGAAAGTCTCAGGTACATATGTGTATTTGGCACACACATACATCATGTGTTCATTGCCATAACCGGTGTAATCAATGTCATGCATTATTGTGAGGGACAACCCACACACATGGGCATTCTGTGTGTGCACAACACACATGGCATGTCTGTAATCAAAAGCCATACATAATTGTGATATCGTTTAGAAATGGGTATGTGCATCCTGTAGTGTGTTTTCCCAGTTGACAAAGGGATGTTTCTTTCATACACACTTACCCCCCTTCACACACACTTGCCACCTGCTGGATTCAAACCCCTACCTAACTATGTTATGCCACTAGAGACGGACGCATTAGCACAGCTATCCGCATTACTGGGGAATGTCCTTTCCCTGATATACTTGTAGGGTGCTGACATCATCAGAGTTTAGAAAGTGGAATGATCATCCTGTGGTGTGTTTTCCCAGTTGCCAAAGGGATGTTTCTTTCATACACACTTACACCCCTTCACACACACTTGCCACCTGCTGGATTCAAACCCCTACCTAACTATGTTATGATACTAGAGACGGACGCATTAGCACGGCGCTATTCGGATTACTGAGAGAATCCTTTTCTCCAATATACTTATAGGGTGCTGACATCATCAGAGTCTAGAAAGTGGAATGATCATCCTGTGGTGTGTTTTCCCAGTTGCCAAATGTTTCTTTCATACACACTTACCCCCTTCACACACACTTGCCACCTGCTGGATTCAAACCCCTACCTAACTATGTTATGACACTAGAGACAGATGCATTAGCACAGCGCGCTATTCGGATTACTGAAAGAATCCTTTTCTCCAATATACTTATAGGGTGCTTACATGATCAGTGTCTAGAAAGGGGGATGAGCATCCTCTGGTGTGTTTTCACATTTGCTAGGGGTAACATTTGGACCAAGTGTGTGAGCATGCCCAGTTCAGCCTTCCTGTGGCATGTTGTGTGAAAGATGTCTCATTTATCTAAGTGTGTGAGCATGCCCAGTGTGGGCTTTACATATGTTGAACTCTGCAGCCCATCACATTTGTGGATGAGTGTGACCTTCAACAAATACCTCCAGTTTATGGTTGTGTGTTCTGTGCCATGTTGTGTAGTTAATGCTTTTTGTGTGAACAAAACTGGGAGTATACTGTGCCTGCAGGTTTTGCATGGGATACTTTGCACACAATTGTCAACATCCGTTCATACTGACCTAACACTGTAGCACTGTCTAGTGTAGTGTTTCAGTACTTTCACTGTGGTGGTCAGTATCCTGGGCTTCAGTCCTATCACTGATTTACATTTTCATAGTGTGCACAACAGGCTGGTTAGGGTCCAGTTGTGCACATCTGCACAAAGGCAGTGCCTCTACAGACCCTGTTAATTGCTGCCCCATAAGCTTAACAAGTGTAGTCTGCAAATCTATGGAGAGGATCATAATTGAGCTCATAAACAAAGATATAGGGGACATGCAGACATTGTACCCATCCCATTTTGGCTTGGTCAGGGGCAGATCATGCCTTTTGTACTGTGTTGACATCTTCAAATTGGTCACTTAGGCCATTGTTGGGGAAAGGCAGTCCATACAGCCTACCTTGGCCTTGCTAACACTTTCAACACAATACCCCACTCAGGTATTGTGGAAAACCCTAACAACTGAAATGTAAACCCATATGTCACAAGATGGGTTGCAAACTGGCTTAAGGACGGGACCCACAGGGTTAGAGTTGCTGGCACTATGTTAGACTCCAGGCTGGTCACAGGTGGTGTCACACAGGGCTCAGTCCTTGGCCACCATTGTTTGTCATGTACTTCCCAGGAGTACAGGCCAACATGGGAGGGCTTTGGATGACAATGTTAGCAGATGACTGCACACTGGGCACCATAGTGGACAGTGCATCACACACAGATATCATTCAGAAGGGACTCACAGTAACTGATAGCTGGTGCCAGGGCCATGGCCTGAAGTCAGAGTGCACAACATGTGTAGACATACCCTTCAGGAAAAGCAAGGTGACCCCAAGCTACCATATAGGTGGCAATCCTCTAAGCACAGAGGAGGTTATCATGGACCTGGGGACCCAGGTTGACATTCGCCATTCTTCTGAGACTCACATTGCTAAAGTGGCTAGGAAGACCTTCTACATTGCCCACCTGATAAGGATGGGATTCACATCCAGCTCTAGTGGGTCATTGTTCCCCTGTACTCTTCAGTTATCAGACCGGTGATCGAGTCAAATGCCCTATTGTGGCTGTATCTCACCCAACATCTGCAGCAATTGGAGACACCCTGACTGTCGCCCACCTAAAGGATCAAGGAACCACAACAGCTGTCATATGCTGCCAGATTGAAGACACTCACACTCTATTCACTCACATACTGTCTGCTTAGAGGTGACATGTGCCTGACATGCGAGGCCATGTCCAAACAGGGATTAATGGACATGCTCCACCTCAGACTCAGAAGATCCACCTGAACCACTAGTGCAGGTGACTGACACCTTAGCAGGGATGTATGTTGGACATACAGGAGGGATGGAGTTATCACTCGGAGACTCCCTATGCTGTGGAATACAATCCTGGTCCATTTGAGGCAGAGCACCTTGCTGGCTGTGTTCAAGAGGTATCTTGACCTAATGCTAGTCGGAGAATGTGTTTGTCCATCAACACATTGTAAGCGTAGTTTGACATGTCATATGTCTTGTTTAGTATACTGTGCCTCTGTCTACCTGTGACATAACATTGATACCCAGGGTAAACCTCCCATCTCCCATCCACTCATTAGGATTCCTGTTGAGGGACTCAACAAGTGTCTTTATGGACAACCTGTACTGGTAGTTTACTCATGTGTGGGGTGTCTTCTGTGTTTTGGATAATGCAGTACAGCCTGTCCTATATATGTCAGTGCTGGGGTTCAGGTCCCTCATGTGCATAGCTCCCTGCCATTCAGATTGTACAAGGTGCAGCATGTGCATTGATTCCAGCTTGGACATGGCTTTCTACATCAGGCACAGCTTGCATCTGGGTGGACAGCATGGCAGTGTGTGGAGCTGCACTCTGTTTAATCAGACTACACATTACATGTGTTCCAGCTCTGTCATACTCCTGGTGAGGTACTGTTGTGGACTTTACAGGTGCTGGATGTGTGTGCATGAGGCACACCCCACAGGGGCTGTTGTGGTCATTTCTACTGCTGATGAAAGATAACTGCAAAACCGGAATGACCTCCCCTTAGCTAGATGTCAGACAGCATGGACCATACAATCACAACTGGAAACAGGACCCTCTCCACAAAGGGAAAGTGTCCTGTCTGGTGGACCCCAGCCATAAACAAACTGTATGACAGATGAGGGTTACTAATGCAAGACAGCTACATCTCCAAAAGGGAAGACAGCTGAGATCAGCACTAGTAGAAAGCTACATTATCTCATGAAGACATGCAAGGTCAACTTGGGGACATAAATCACAAAAGACAATGAAGGTAACCACACTGCTTTCTTCAGTTATGTCAGACACCTGGTTGTGAACCCTCGGATATGCTCAGAGTTGGTACACAACAACATATATTCCAGTGACCTGACAGATATTGGCAACATTCGGCGGACAGCTTCAGTGCGATGTACCCTCCCACACCCCCAAAACAAGATAGTTATCACTGCTGTATGTAACCTCACTGTCATCTTGGATGTCCATGTGAGAGCCACACTCAGCAAAGACAAGTACACAGCATCCATGGGACCTGCTGGTATCTCCAGTTGCATGCTATGTGAACTCCAGAAGGGGCTGGACCCATATGTACAACTGCTAGTTAACCTTAGTCTTGCTACAGGATATGTACCTGAACACTGGCATACGGCAACAGTGGTCCCACTCCACAAGGGAGATGCCTCCACAGACCATGGCAACTACCACCACACAGGCTTAACCAGCCTTGTCTGCAAAGATATGGGAGGAGTCATGGAGCTCTTACACAGACACATTACTGACCTACAGACCCTTGTTCCCACCTAGTTCAGCTTTGTACAGGGCAGATCCTGCCTTTTGCACCTTTGCACCCGAAAAGTACCTACCATGAAGATCAGGGTTCTTCAACACATGTCATATGCTTTCGGAATAGAGGAAGTCCAGCTTTGTTCAGTGTCATACCGCATACTTACAGGTGACCTATGCCTGACATACAAGACCATGTCCAATCAGGATTTGGTAGACATGCTCCACTGCAAGCAATCCAAATCCACCAGAGCCATGAAAGCTGAGTATTTGAACCTCACCACATACATGTATAGGACATGCTGGAGGGACAGAGCCATAACTCAGAGGCATCTCACACTCTAGCAGAGTATCCCAGTTCATGTTTGACAGAGTCCCTCACTGACTCTCTTCAGGAGACATCTGGACAACTGCATATGAGACGGAGGCACAGACTAGACAGAGACACAGTCATGTTATTCAATTATGTAAGGGGTCATAATGTGTCACTACTAAGTCAGAGGCACAATATTCAGAATCTATTCTGTACACTTATTACCACTATAAGGGGTGGCAATAGCCACATCACTATGGCTAGGCTTATACATGCACTAGGGCAGATAGCCTAGTATGAACCTGTGAACATAGGCCTGGGGCAGTTCCTGCTATTAGGACAGTGGTCTGCAGCAAGCTATATAGTAGTAGTCGGTTTTAGCCATTGGTTTTGACCATGGCTATTCCATGTTGCTTCTTGTTGTGGTACAAACATGGGTGTGTGGTTATCCATGCTATTTATTGCTAGTCACCCTCATTTTGTATCTTGTTCCATGTTTTTGCACATGTACATCACTGTATGACGTGCAGCTGTTTCCACAGGGTCATATGCGTGGATATGGATGTTAGTTGGGGTCCTCAGGTGTGCATATTGTACATGATATTACATTACTTAACACATGGCATTCATGCCTCAGGTGGTGCTGCAGGGCCACCTCTGTCGGATACACATACTACACTCCCTGTACGTTTGGAAGCAGATTGTGTCATGTTAGGCATCCCTGTTACTGTATGAGTGAGTCAGAGCGGGTATCAGTCCCAGTGTTCCTACTGACCAAGCATATGTGCTATGCGTTGCCTCTTTGCCAAGGCCAGGTCATACTGGGCACGCCTCCTTCTTCATTCATGCTAACGAGTGCAGACCTGGTTTAAAGTGCTTAAAAGTGCCTTTATGGCACTTTGATTGACAGGTCTTGTACTCATTTTGAAAGTCTGGAGACAAAAATAAATTCCCACTGCCAGTCTCGAACCCAGGACCTTGGTAACATTAGTCTGTATGACCTACCACTAAGCCATGACAGCCATACAAAATCACTCTGCTAAAATAAATATAACAGTCAATAGTAGGAATTAGTATAAAGGCAATATAGGAGATGTACCATCCAAAGCATGTGAGGTAAAGTTTTAATGGCCAAATCACTGGATTCCCATACTAACCTTCACACTCACAGAACACTGTCAACAGCATACCAGCATGGTCCACGCCCTACAATCTGAAAGGGCAACGCCTATCTCACATACCTTTTTATAGCAGTGTCCTGAAATCACAGTGAGACATGCAATCAACACACACCTGGCTGCATGCAATTAGCAAATGCTGCCTTACAATTGGTGCAGGGGCCATCACATGGACCTATGCAGATACCTACAAAAGTATTCAGTACCCACATTCCACTCATGCAATACAGTCATTGCACAAACCTAATGAGAAAGAGAGAGAGAGAGACAGAGAGAGAGAAAATATACAGACAGCCAGCAGCAAAACCATGAGTAGCAAACAGCAAGCAGCAAGCAAGCACCACTGACACAGCAACAGATGCCACAAACACAGGTAATGCAAAGTAGCAGGTTAATACTGTGTTTACTGTGACACCTCCAAATGTATCATAGTTCACTATCTATAGCTCTGTCCATGAGATAGGTTTTGTGTGCATAGTCCTGAAATATATACATATGTAATATTGCTGTACATGTTGCCCATACGTGAAACTTCTGTAGCTTAGAACAGAAGGCCAGTTGTGCATATGATGCAGTAGATAACAGGGTCAGTAGAGGTTACTCCTCATTGGTGTGGGACCACTGTGTCTGTATGGCACTCTTCAGGTACACATCCTGTAGTATGGCCAGGGAGTAGTATTAGTCTGTAATGTGGTGCCATGTCCTCCAGGGGTGAATGTAGCACACATCCAGGGATACCATTCTGTAACAGTGATGCTATGTGTCCTGCAATGTTGAGGGTGGCCCTCACCTGGACATGTGAGAGGATAGGGAGGTTACAGTCATCTGTGATAACTAATTCCACTTGTGTAGGAGAATGTGGGGGGGGATATCTGCACCTAAGCTGTCTGCAACAATATTGCCAATATCTCAAACATGTTTTCCATACGGAAATGCACACACAGTAACATCCCACATCCACACACTTGCCACATTCAGGCTTCAAAACACTATCTAGGTATATTCTGGTACATCTGCATGTTACAGTAGCATGTAGCACTATACTGAGTAGTGGCAGTTGTCTGTTGCCATGTTGTTTGGATAGAGTAAAAGGAGCATTTGTTTATCCTACTTTGTTTTGTGGACATTAGTTGAAGTGTAACCTTACATGCATCATTGGTACCAACACCTTCTGTGTTGTTGTTCTGTTTGTACAGGGTGCTGTCAACATCATTGTTTGTTAAGGGAAATGTGCACCCTGCAGTGCATAGCCCCATTTGGCAAAAGAGACATCCCACCCCACCATTGTGCACACACACCAACCCCACCCACAGTAAAACGCATACTTTCCATTTGCAAGATCCAAACCCCTACCTAGATGTGTTATGACTCTAAAGGCAGACACATTAGCAGAGTGTGCTATTTGCATTAGTAGGAGCAATCTTTTCCAATGCTGTACTTAGAGGGTGCTGACATCATCTGTGTTTACGAAGAGGGATGTGCACCCTGTAGTGTGTTCTCCCAGTTGGCAAAAGGCACTTTCTCTCCACAGCGTTATGCACACACACAAACCCCACTCATACTAACAACACACATACATTCCCTTTGCAGGATTCAAACCCCTACCTAACTATGTTATAACACTAGAAACGGACGTATTAGCAGAGCACGCTATTCGCATTACTGGGAGATTTCATTTCAGTTGATCTACTTATAGGGTGCTGACATCATCAGTGTTTAGAAAGTGGAATGAGCTCCCTGTGGTGTGTTTCCACAGTTGCCAAAAGGGATGTTCTTCTCATACACACACACACACACACACATGCCACTTGCTGGATTCAAACCCCTACCTAACTATGTTATGACACTAGAGACAGACGCATTAGCAGAGCACGCTATTCGGATTACTGGGAGGTAGCATTTCTACTGATCTACTTATAGGGTGCTGACATCTTCATTGTTTGGAATGGGGAATGTGCATCCTGTGGTGTGTTTTCCCAGTTGTTAAGAGGAACATTTGAACTAAGTGTGTGAGCATGCCCAGTTCAGCCTTCCCATGGCATGTTGTGTGAATGATGTCTCATTTATCAAAGTGTGTGAGCATGCCCAGTGTGAGCTTTCCATATGTTGAACTATGCAGCCCATCACAGTTGTGGATGAGTGTGAACTCCAAAAAATAACTCCTGTTTAAGGTTGTGTGTTCTGTGACATGTTGTGTAGTTACTGTCCAGATGCTTCCTGTGAACACAACAGGGATTATACTGTGCCTGCAGGTTTTGCATGGGATACTTTGCATACAATTGTTAACATCCATTCCTACTGACCTAGCACTGTAGTACTGTATAGTGTAGTGGTTCAGTACTTTCACTGTGGTGGACAGTATCCTGGGCTTTAGTCCTATCACTGATTTACATTTCCATACTGTGCACAACAGCCTCTTTAGGGTCCAGTTGTGCATGTCTGCACAAAGGCAGTGCCTCTATGGACTCTGGTAATTACTGCCCCATAAGCTTAACAAGTGTAGTCTGCAAAGCTATGGAGAGGATCATAATGGAGCTCATAAAGAAAGATATGGGGACATGCAGACATTGTACCTGTCCCAGTTTGTGTTGATCAAGGGCAAGTCATGCCTTTTGTACTTGGTTGACATTATCAAAACAGTAACTAAGGCCATTGATGAGGGAAAGGCAGTCCATAGAGCCTACCTTGCCCTTGAAAACACTTTCAACGCAATACCCCACTCAGGTATTGTAGGAAACCCTACCAACAGAAATGTACACCCATATGTCACAAGATCAGGTTGCAAACTGTCTGACGGACAGGACCCACAGGGTTAGAGTTGCTGGCACTATGTCAGACACCAGGCCAGTCACATGTGGTCTCACACAGGGCTCAGTCCTTGGCCCCTATTGTTTGTTATCTACTTCTCAGAAGTACAGGCCAACATGGGAGGACTTTGGCTGACAAAGTTTGCAGATGACTGCACACTGGGTGCCATAGTGGACAGTGCATCAGACATGGATATCCTTCAGAAGGGACTCACGGACACTGATAGCTGGTGCCAGAGCCATGGCCTGAAGTCAACTTGCAAAACATGTGTAGTCATACCCTTCAGGGAAAGCAAGGTAACCCCAAGCTACCATATAGGTGGCAATCCTCTAAGCACAGAGGAGGTTATCATGGACCTGGGGACCCAGGTTGACAGTCACTGTTCTGATGACACTCACATTGCTAAAGTGGCTAGTAGGACCTTCTACATTGTCCACATGATCAGGAAGGGATCCACATCCAGATCTAGTGGGTCATTGTTCCCCTGTACTCTTCACTTATCGGACCGGTGATCTGGTACACTGCCTTATCTGGATGTATCTCACCTGACATCTGCAGCAAGTGGAGAGACCCTGAATGTCCCCAACAAAAGGATAAAGGGTCTCCAACATCTGTCATATGCTGCCAGATTGAAGACACTACAGCTCTATTCAGTCACATACTGTCTGCTTACAGGTGACATGTGCATGACATGCAAGCATGTCCAAATGCTCCACCTCAAAATCGTCAGATCCACCTGAACCACTAGTGCAAGTGACTTACACCATAGCAGGGATGTACATTGGACATGTTGGAGGGTGGATTTATCACCGAGACTCCTATGCTGTGGAATACAATCACGGTCCATGTGAGTCACAGCACCTTGCTGGCTCTGTTCAAGAGGTATCCTGACCTGTGGATGGGAAATCATAGGTTTACCCGGGAACGCCACTGTGTCACTGCTGGAGACAGGCACGTCCAACTAATGGGCACAGTACTGTTTCCATATAAGGGGTGGCGTACGCAACCAGACTCTGGGCTAGGCTTAGAACTGCCTTGGGGCAGATAGCCTAGTATGAACCTATGAACCTATCTGACCATGTTGCATTATGTTCATATGTGAACTACTTACAACGGCCTCATCCAACATCAGTAGTGTATTCCACAACATGGGTGTACATTGGCAAACACTACCGATGTGCCCAAGGCCATTTCTAATGCTTATTGGATAGTGCGTTTGTCCATCAACACATTGTAAGTGCAGTTTGTCATGACATATGTCTTGTTTTGTATACTGTGCCTCTGTCTACCTGTGACACAACATTGATACCCAGGGTATACCTACCATCTCCCATCCACTCGTTAGGATCCCTGTTGAGTAGAATCAATGAGTGACTCTATGGATAACCTGTACTGGTAGTTTACTCATGCGTGGGGGTGGCTTCTGTGTTATGGATAATGCAGTACAGCTTGTCCTATGTATGTCAGTGCTGGGGTTCAGGTCCCTCATGTGCATATCTCCCTGCCATTCACATTGTACAAGGTACGGCATGTGCATTGCTGCCAGCTTGGACATGGATTTCTACATCAGGCACAGCTTGTGTCTGGGTGGCCAGCATGGCAGTGTGTGGAGCTGAATTCTGTTTAATCAGGCGACACATTACATGTGTTCCAGCTCTTTGATACTCCTGGTGAGGTACTGTTGTGGACTTTACAGTTGCTGAATGTATCTGCTGAGGTACACCCCACAGGCGCTGTTGTGGTCATTTGTAATGCTGCTGAAAGATAACTGCAAAACCACAATGACCTCCCATTAGCTAGATGTCATAACCCTCATGATTAGGTTGGTATACGGATTGAGAACACCCACTGTTGTTGTACACTGCTCTTTGGGTACGTACCCTGTGGTAAGGGTGACATAATGTCAGGGAGGCGGCAGTCTGCTGGGGAAGGTATTTGGCATTATGGGGGGGGGGTTTGCACTGCACATGTCAGGATGTATGTTGGCCATACCTGTGTGTGTCTGGTATGTTGTTTGTAATATCTGTGTGATCCGGAGCATATCCAGGAATCAACAACATGCTTACTACCATCATTTGCAACAGCCTTGGGGTTATCTGTAGTGTCCTGTACAATCTGTATCATAATGGGTTCATACTAGGCTACCCCCCTAGGGCATCTGTAAGCCTGCATGTCCATTTTGTTTGATGGATTCTGGGGAATTGTCTACACCTGTGTCAGTGCTAGTATGATACCATGGGTATAGTGACTAACAGCTCAGAAGCTGACTTCACACTTCTTCGGACTGAGATGGTATCCATTAAGCCCACTGGGCCAGTGGAAACCACAACACACAATGGTGACTCCTGCACAGACACTTTCACGGACATCTCCGAGTAAGCATGGACCATGCAATCACAAATGAGAATGAGACCCTCACCACCAAGGGAAAGTGGCCTGTCTGGTGGACCCCAGCCATAAACGAACTGTATAACAGATGAAGGATACTAATGCAAGACAGAGCTACATCTCCAGAATGTAAGGCAGCTGTGATCAGCAGTAGTAGAAAGCTACATTCTCACATAAAGACACCCAAGTTCAACTTGGGGACATAAATCACCACAGACGATGAAGGTAACCACACTGCTTTCTTCAGTTATGTCTGACGCCTGGGTGGGAACCCTCATATATGCTCAGATTTGGTACACAACAACTTATATTCCAGGGACCTGACAGATATTAGTGACACCCTGGCAGACCAGTTCAGTGCAATGTACCCTCCCTCACCCCCAAAACATGATAGTTATCACAGCTGTATGTAACCTCACTGTCATCCTGGATGTCCATGTGAGAGCCGCAGTCAGCAAAGATGAGTACACAGCATCAATGGGACCTGATGGTATCCCCAGTTGCATGCTATGTGAACTACAGATGGAGCTAAACCTGTATATGCAGATGCTATTTAACCTTAGCCTTGCTACAGGATCTGTACCTGAACACTGGCGACGGCAACAGTGGTCCCACTCCACAAAGGAGATGCCTCCACAGACCCTGGCAGCTACCACCACACAAGCTTAAACAGCCTTGTCTGCAAAGCTTTGTGAAGGGTCATTATGGAGCTTCCACACAGAGACATTGGTGTCCTACAGACCCTTGATCCCACCCAATTCAGCTTTGTACAGGGCAGATCCTGCGTTTTGCACCAAGTTGACTACTTTGAAACTGTCAGTAGAGCCGTTGATGAGGGCTACACAGTACACACAACCTACCTGCGCTTGGCTAAGGCCTTTGACACAATACCCCACTCAGGCATCATAGACAAGCTCAACAGCTGAAATATAACACCATATGTCACAGCATAGGTTGCAAAAGGCTCAGAAACAGAACCCATAATGTCAACATTGCAGGTGCCTTGTCAGGTTCAAAGCCAGTCACAAGTGGTGTCCCACAAGGTTGTGTCCTGGGACCTCTCTTATTTGGTATTTACTTTTCAGATGTGAAAGCAAACATAGGAGGGTTGTGGCCGACAAAGTTTACAGATGACTGCAACCTGGGCACCATAGTGAATACATCAGCCAGCACACACATCCTACAGACTGCCGTCACACAGACAGATAGCTGGTGCTGGACTCATGGCCTGAAACTGACTGCAACTGATGTGTAGCCATCCCTTTGGGAGGAACACAGTACCCACAGATCTGTACATAGACAGCAACCCAATGAGTACAGGAAACAAATCAGACAGCTGGGGACACATGTAGATAGTGACATCTCATTTGACACCCATGTTGCCAAAGTTGTTTGACAGACTTTCTATCTTGGCCACCTTATCATGGAGGGTATTCCATCCAGACCATAGGAGGTCATTGTACCACTATACTTCTCCCTTATCAGGCCCATGCTTGAATACAACACCCCATTTGGTATGTACCTCAACCAGCACTTGCAGCAGCTGGAGAGACCCCACAAGTACCTTACCATGAAGATCAGGGATCTACAACACATGTCATATACTTCATGAATAACTAAAACAAGCTTTTGTCAGTGTCATACCACATACGTACAGGTGACCTATGCCTGACATACAAGACCATGTCCAATCAGGATTTGGTAGACATGCTCCACTGCAAGCAATCCACATCCACCAGAAACATGGGAGCTAAAGATTTGAACCTCAGCACATACATGTATAGGACATGCTGAAGGGACAGAGTCATAACTCAGAGGCATCTCAAACTCTAGCAGAGTATCCCAGTTCATGTTAGACAGAGTACCTCACTGACTCTCTTCAAGAGACATCTGGACAGCTGCATGTGGACAGGGGCACAGACTAGACAGAGGCATAGTCACATTATTCAATTATGTAAGATGGTCATAATGTGTCACTACTAAGTCAGAGGCACAATATTTCGTATCTATGCAGTACACATATTACCACTATGAGGGGTGGCAATAGCAATATTCATCAAGGACACCCCTCATGGTTGGTGGCAACACACGATGCATTGGACACCATCCGAGTGCAATTAACCATAGGCAAGACTGCTCTGCAGTTTGTAGCATGTTACAGGCCATCCTCTGAAACTCAGGTACCTCACAGAGCTTTCATGAAAACAGTGGCGGGATACATGTACCTGCAAACACCATCACACTGGGTGATCCCAACTATCCAAATATAGACTGGGATCAGTACTACAGCCCCAACACTCTAGCCCACAGGTTCCTAGAGTTCATACACTCACATGCCATGGAAGAACTAGTCACCATCCCCACAAGAGGAGACAACATAGTAGATCTCATCATCACAAACATGGGCTCACAATGTTCAACACCAGAGGTATACCCATCATTGGTGAGATCAGATCATAACCTACTCTCAGTGGAAGTCCACATCCCACCCCCACCCCAGATAGAAAAGACCACAGTGCAGAACTTCTCAGAAGCTGACTACACACTTCTAATGACTGGTGTGGTCTCTTTCAAAGCCCCCAAGCCAGCAGACACCATTACCCAAGCCACTGTATCACTTACAACTGCCTTCTACCAGCACCTTCAGGACTGCATGGATGAGGCAATCCCAAACAAAACACAGACTCATTGTACCAGAGGCAAGCGTCCAGTGTGGTGGACATCAGCCATAAACAAGCACTACAACACAAGGAAGGAGGTACTACAAGATAGAGCGATATCCGTGGAAGGGTAGACACCCCTGCTCAATATAGGTGAAACACTGAGTTCCCCATGAAATCATCCAAGGCGAATATTGGGAGTAAACCCACTAAGGACTCACGGGACAACCATGAGGCCTTTTATACATACATTACACACCTGGGAGGAAACTCCCAGATATGCTCAGAATAGGCTCAGAATGCTGTAAATATCACTGAACCTACAGACATTGCCAACATACTGGCTGACAGGTTCAGTGCAGATTTCTCCCCCCACCCCTCCACCACAACTGGAGAGATATGTATGAAAGAGGATTGTAGCCCCCAAACATCTCAAATGCTCAGGTGGGAACTGCTCTATCCAAGGGAAAGAACGCAGCATCCATGGGACCAGATGGTGTCCCTGGTTTTGTGCTCCATGAACTCACTCAAGAATTAAACCCGCAGTCAGGGCAGCTATTTGATCTTAGCCTCAACTCAGGATATGTTCCCAAGGAGTGGCATATGTCAATGGTGGACCCACTTCACATGGGCTGCCTCCACCAACCACGGAAACTACCATCCCATCAGCTTGACAAGCAGGGTCTGCTAAGCTATGGAGAAGATCATAATGGAAGTCATAGCTGAGGACATAGGGGACTTGCAGACATTAGATCCAACCCAGTTAGGCTTTGTCGAGGGCAGATCATGCCTTTTAAACTTGGTTGACTGTTTCATAACAGACACCAAGGCCATTGACAAGGGCAAGGCACTCCACACAGCCTACCTTGACCTGGCAAAGGCTTTCAACACAATACCCCACTCGGGTATCATTGAAAACATCACCAGCTTAAATGTGAACCCATACATCACAAGATGGGTTGCAAACTGGCTACGTGACAGAACAGACAGGTTCAGACTTGCTGGTGCCATGTCACACTCCACAACTGTCACAAGTGGTGTCCCACAGGGCTCAGTCCTGGGCCCACTATTGCTCAGCATCTACTTTTCAGAAGTACAAGCAAACACAGCAGGATTATGGCTGACAAAGTTTGAAGATGACTGCAAACTGGGAACCATAGTTGGACACCCATCTGACACAGACATCCTTCAGAAGGGTGTCATAGACACGGATAACTGGTGCCAGAGCCATGGCCTTACATTAAACACTAAACAATGCATAGCCATACCCTTTGGGAAGAACAAGGTTACCACTAGTTCCCATGTAGGTGGCAATCCTCTAAGCACACAGGAGGTTATCAGGGACCTGGGCACCCAGGTTGACAGTAACCTTTGTTTGACACTCACGTTGCCAGGGTAGTTAGGTAGAACTTCTACATTGCCCACCTCATCATGCAGGGATTCACATCTAGATCCAGGGAGGTCATTGTTTCCCTGTACTCTTCACTCATCGGACCATTGATTGAGTGCAATGCCCCATTCAGCATGTATATGACCCGACACCTATGGCAATTGGATGGGCCCACAAATTCCTCGACAGGAGGAGAAAGGGTCTCAAACATATTTCTTATGCTGCCCGACTGAAGGAATTCCAGCTTGATTCCGTGACTTACCGCCTGCTCAGAGGTGACCTGTGCCTGACATCCAAGGCCATGTCCAAACCTGAGTTAATGTACACGCTTCACCTCAAGACCTCTACATCCATCAGAACTACAGTGGCAGGAGATTTAAACCTCAACACAGATATTAATAGGATGTGCTGGAGGGACAGATTCTTCAACCAGAGAGTCCCTATGCTGTGGAACAACATCCTGGTACATGTGAGGCTGAGTACCTCACTGGCTTTGTTCAAGTGAGATCTTAATCAATGGATGGGAGATTGCAGGTATGCCCCAGGGATAACCTCAGTATCACTGCTTGTCAGAGGCACAGCAATATAATGGGCAAATTATCCATCAGAGTGAAGGCGGCAGACTCCACGGAACTCTGGTCTAGGCTTATAAATGCCCTAGGGCAGATAGCCTAGTATGAACCTGTGAACCTGTGAACATAGGCCTGGGGCAGTTCCTGCTATTAGGACAGTGGTCTGCAGCAAGCTATATAGTAGTAGTCAGTTTTAGCCATTGGTGTTTGACCATGGCTAATGCATGTTGCTTCTTGTTGTGGTAACAACAGGGTGTGTGGTTATCCATGCCATTTATTGGTAGTCACCCTCATTTTGTATCTTGTTCCATGTTTTTGCACATGTACATCACTGTATGAGGTGTGACCCTGGTAGTGTCAGGGTGCTGATGTGCGCTTTGACCCTGTTTTCTATTACAGCACTGATATGTGTATTCCCTATACTGTGTGCATTTACACTGCACACATCTTGCTGTTTATACCTTTGGTATTGGGTAGCATTACATCTAGGTTCCTATCCCTTGTGATAGCTATGAGGTGGGTTTGTGTTTTGTGGTTTATGATTGGTGAGGGTGGATGTTAGTCATGGTCCTCAGGTGTGCATATGATACATGGTGTTACATTACTTAACACATGGCATTCATGCCTCGGGTGGTGCTGCAGGGCTGCCTCTGTCGGATGCACATACTACACTCGCTGTACGTTTGGAAGCAGGTTGTGTCATGTTAGGCATCCCTGTTACTGTATGAGTGAGTCAGAGCGGGTATCAGTCCCAGTGTTCCTACTGACCAAGCATATGTGCTATGCGTTGCCTCTTTGCCAAGGCCAGGGCATACTGGGCACGCCTCCTTCTGCCTACTGGGACAAGGTCAGGTTGTTCCTCCTCCAAGTCACCCCTGCCTGTGGTGGCCTTGGCAATGGTGGGGATGTTTGGCCCAGCCCTGTGCTGGTCCTGCTGCAGCTGTTTCGCAGGATCATATTATGTAGCATAGCACATATCATGATCATTTGGATACATGTAGTTGGTGTGTACTGCAAAGCTCCACCAGACGTGTCCAGACACCGGAACCGTGACTTGAGCAGCCCAAACACACGCCTATGATATTACGTGTTTGTGCGTGTGCCTCATTATGGCGCTCCTGTTCGGTGTGTGTGCATTTCTGATGGGTGTCATCAGCCACGGCTCAAGTGCACAACCAGCATCCCCCACTAGGTGTCCGTGTGGGAAGTCCCCATTGGCAAATGATTGGTACAGCTGCGTCAGATGCCAGATGTGGGAATCGTGGTAGCTCCCAGGGCAGCCAGCACACACATTCATTATTATGCCCTGGGCATCACACACGACCTGGCAGTTGATGGAGGGGTATCCCTTGCGGTTAATGTAGACTCTACCCGCTCACCGGCTGGTGCTTTGATGCGTATGCGTGCAGTCTATTGCACCCAGCACCTCAGGGTATCCCGCTATTTGCTGGAAGAGACGCATATTGCTGGCCATAACCTCACGGTCATTAGGGACATATATATGATCACTGACATGTGGTGACATGGCATCCAGGAACTGGTGCAGTACCCTGGAGGCTGATGCCTGTGATATCCCCATCATATCGCCAGTTGGTCTCTGGAAGGTACCTGTTGCTAGTATTCTTAGGCCAACACATACCTTGGTTTCCACTGGGATGGGTTCCCCTCTGTTGGTTCTGTGTGAGGTGTGGCCTGCACAGCTCAACAATCTGCTGCAGGAGCTCTCTGTCCACTCTATAGCTCTACTATCTCCAGCTCATGTAACCCATGGTAGGTGACCCTGGGCCTGTATACTCTTCTCCTTCTCCTCACTCTGGGTTGTCTGTCAGCATCTGCATTATCACCACCCTCAGCAATTCGCCTATGTCTGATTATAACAGCTATGGCAGCCCCTAGCATTTCTGCTCTGAGTTCAGCTTTTTTTCATTTTTCAATTCTGATAGCTTAGTTTCTGGCAGTATCTCTTGTGAGAAACAGCCTGCACTGCTCTCTGTTGTGTTTTAAGTGCTGGGTTGGGTTTCTAGTCTGCCTGTGTAATTGCCTGTTTCCAATTATTTCCACCAATTAACTCCAGCAGTATTCCCTGGCAGTTTCTGTATTTTGGTTGTTTCCTGCTTCCTCTCTGTTTCCTGAGGGGAGCAATGTGCACACCAGCTTAAACACGCCACAGTCACTTAAATGCGCGTACACATCCCTACACGGTGTTACACGCCAAGCACACATCCTTACACGGTGTTAGCTAGGCTGATTCATGCTAAAACGCACGCACACTGCCTTACACACGTGCACGCCCGCGCAAACCGTTGTAAACAGTTTGCAACACGCTCCCACATGTGGAACCTGCCTTACACGCAAGACACGTGCGCATGCACGTATATCAAGAAACTTAGAGTGTAGGGATAGCGTATGCCCTCAATTTCTTGACTTTCCTAGTGTTCTGTTGGGACACACCTCCCTCCCTGATGTCCGTCTGTCATCTCTTACCTTACCTTGCCCTCCAATCTGGTACATTTCTTTCTATCCTTCCCCCCATGATGTCACCTACCTCTTACTCTGTTCCTCCCCCTTCTCTAACTCTTACACTACTCAGAAAGTGCTCATTACCTATGTGGCAGTGTGATTCAGTATTGTAACCCTCATTTACATAGGATTGCCTAGTAATGCTTAGTTACATATCTTACACGGAGCTTCCCCCCCTTGACAACCACTAAACGGAGGCCATATTGTTTTTGCTCTGCAAGTCCCTCCATTGACATTTCATGTAATGCATTAATCCCACAATTGTGGGCTTATAGGCTTCGGTTTTCAGTTTTAGGTAGCGCACCCCGTTTGCTGGTGTGCTGCAGTTAAACACATAAATCCGTGAAAAAAAAAGTTATATAACTTTTTTGCAACATTTTTCATGCCAATGGCCACATATTTGGCCATTGGCATGCTTACTGTAACAAATGCACCCTTTATTTGGAGCTGACATAGCTCCGTTTTAAATTTTGCAGAAATGTACTCAGTTGTCAGCTGAGTACATTTCTGCAGCTAACACGTCCGTTACACGGACTGGTTTGGGCTTCGTGGATCGCTCACATACCTCATTTGCATATCTTGGAGCTGCAAATGAGGTATTGAGCATTTCCACGCCCACTCCTTGTAAGAGACGTGTTAGCTGTCTCTTACATGGAGATTTGGGCTGTTGCTGAATCAGGAGGCTTACACGGAGGCTTACACTACTCTTAAACTCCATGTAAGCCTTCCTGAATCTGGCCCAAAGTCTTTAAAAAAAGCCATGGACATTCAGAATTCATTTTTCTGAAACATATAGCCACGTGCCTCCATTACAAGAGGTATAAGGTATTACACAGTGAAAACTCTAGTTTGGTTTGTTTTTTCTTGCAGTTATTTACTGAAAGGTTTATCTGTATGAATTTTTTTACCCTTTGGTTTAGCTACAGCTATAGTATGACAGTTAAACTAAGCTAAGGAAAATTAAATTATTCAGAAAAAAATGTAAAAGCTGTAGACCTGTTACTGTTTGTAGTAAATCAAGCATTCAAATTAGATAAATCCTTTCAAGAATTGCACCCTTTCTTTTTTGCAAACTCTATAAAGGCTTTGGAATTACCTTCAAACAGGTACATATATTGGAGTTCTGTTTTTTTATATCTTACTATATTGTTTCAAAAGTTACTGCCATAAACTGTCCTCAGTCCATATATAGCTGAATCAGTAAACAGGATGCTTTGATCTAAACAAAGAAGAAATAAAGAATCTTGGTCTCCTGAAAGAGGGATTTGTCTAAAGAACTGCAGGAACTACATTTTCCCGTGTGCCTTATTCCAAGACATCCCTTTGGAAATTTTACAAATACTTGGACTATTCTAATTTCAAAGTGCAACTGGTGAGACTACAGCAGGTTTTCATCTTGCTTCTGGAGTATGCAATTGACATTTTGGACTGAGATCTCATGCATGCAATTTACTGCTTGTGCATCTATTATAACTGTTAAATGTTCTTAAAAGCTAGTGGCAGATATGTTACCGCAACTCTTCAAATAGAGGTAGAAGCATAACCAGATAACTAGTGTTCTTCTAAGTGTCAGCTGTCCAAACCTTTTATTTTGTACTCTTTGCGCAGTTCTACATCTACACATACATTTAATTTTCAAAGGGCACAGCTGAGTCTTAATTAAGTATCCCAATATTTAACACAAATAGCTTGTGTGGCTGGCAGTTTATTTATTAGTGCAAAACATATGTGTGCCTAATTGGTGAATTGTTAACTGCTGACATCTATCACTCAAAAAAGGTGTTTTAGCATCAGCTATCAGTTATAATACAATTAGATTACTTTAAGAGTGGACATTAATTGTGTTCTTGGTGTGCTAGATTGTCTAGGTGTCAGAAGTATGTTACCATAAAGATGGGAACAGGATGCTGGCACTAAAAAGGTATTATTTTCCCTCCTAGGAAAGTGTGTGTGTGTGTGTGTGTGTGTAAAATTATTTTGGCCAAGTTTCAGTTACTTTTGACAAAATATCACCAGAAGGAATTGGACTGAGAGCAAGTTGGGTGAAATCTTGTGAAGTCAGTGTTATAATTCTGCTGCTGTTCAGTGAAAACCTTATTTGGGTGGTGGAGACATTATTTATACTCTGAGGTAGCAGTGCACATGTGCCATATACTGTTAAAATAAGTTACCTTTGAAATACTATTTGTCAGTAGTGGTGTGGATCATGAGATCCTATTGCTGACCATCACATATCAACTGGTAGCACTGGGTGGTATTACAAGCCTATGTTTGACACTATTACTGTATTAGAGTTGACTTGTTTTTAGAACTGTACTGTAATTTGTAACTTTGATGTGTCAGACTGGTCTAGCTAGTGGTACTGAGTTATCACATAAAAAAAACAGGAAAGGATAGTGGTTCTGAAAACATATTATCAGTCTGTCTTGCAAACCACTGTTCCTGTATGCAAACATAAAGTAGCTTTAGCCAAGATACACCTACTGTTGATTATATGTGGTAAGGCACTGAACAGAGAGTGAGGTGGGTGAATCAGTGAGGAGCCAGCAAATATACATATAAATTTGGGTATGTTTAGTGTTGGTTATAACCCAAGGCAGCAGTGTCTGTCTGCTATATACTTTTTTTAATTTATTTTTGGTCCGCATGGACCTCATGTATACTGGCCCAGCACTCAGTGCCGACGTCTACCTCGGATATTCCAGCTATCTTCCTACACCTTCCGTTATTGCTGGGGCCAGTTGTGAATCCTAAGGGTGGCTTGGAGGCTCTCCTCCTCTGTGATTTTGTTTGGAGGTAGATATTTTATACTCTGCCCACTCCCGTTTTCTGCTCCATATGATTATTGATTGCATCTGAGGACAATTCCCCTCTTCTGAACCATGACTTCCCTTGGGGAGTACATCACCAAAACTGCTAATCAAACCCCAGTCAGCTTAGTTGTGGTAAGGGCTTTATTCCTCTATGCCACTGGAGCAACTTGTCTGCTATATGCTTTAAAGCCAATCACCTCAAGCAGACAATTATTATTTGAGACAGTGGAGATGATTGAAACCCTCACATCTGTCCCTGACAATAACATATTATTTTTTTACAGCCCCATTCTGTGCTTATCAATGTACTACCCTCCAGATACTCCTCTTTCTTACCAGTAATTGGTCTAATACTATTTGCAGAACAGTGCTATGGTTACATGGAGCATGCATATCATTTATTCTTAAAGTTGCTAAATATTTTGGTGTGGATTCTGTTAGCTAAATAATATGCAGGGGATTAGGATTGCTGTTTTATAGTGCTAGATTCTCCAGTTTAGTTCCTGGCTTAAATGTTTTCTGTGCAGTGTCTGTATGTTCCTCCTGTGTCTATTTGGGTTTTTACTGGTGGGTGGCAGGGCTTTGGTTTACTCCCTAAGACAAGCAGATTAGTTAAAAATGGCAACAGTCCCTGTGAGTGTACTGGCTCTATGAAGTAAAGGGATTAAGCCTGACTATTTCATTCATTTATTTATTGACATTTGATTACTGGGAATAATCGGAATGGGTAGGTGCCCATTTTCAATGGAGGCTGGGGGATATTTTAAGAACAGAAATTTTAGAATCTTTAAAAATAACACAAAAACATCAACAGTTTAAAGAATTATACCAAATTAGACAAAATGTGAAAATATTGGCTAAGAATAGATAAAGCTAACATGACAATGATTTAATATTTAGAAAAAATGTAGCCACTTTATGGAGAAATTAAAGGTAAGAAAGTACAATACAAACAGGAAGTGCAATATGAAGTGATAGAAAAAAACAGAGTTATAGCATATTTAGAAAGAGGGCAGGGGAGGATGAAAATAGATGTAAGAAAGTGAGTGAAGGGTGGGGCAGGTGCAAGTTATTAATAGGTACTTGCTCATACTTAGGGATTAGTTTATCCAGGGGATGAGCAAGAACAGAGCCACATGTTGACTAGGATGTCATTCAAATTGGTTTTAAAGAACTGGATGGAGGGTACTGCCCAGCATATTTCACAGGTTTGTGGGCAGAGATGAGATTTTGGTCACTGAATCTTAATGACTAATTGGGAACATAGTTGTGTAGAATGGTATGTACTGCTTGAGAAACTGATGGATACGGGATAATTTTACAGGTGGTAAGAAGCTGTGTAGGCTTTTTAGTGCTATACAGTGGTGGGTTATGAAAGGGGTATTTGCTGCAGATTTAGCCACTTTATTATAGCATTGTTCAAGTTTTGATGTTTGTGATGCCTGGGGGTTAGTAAGGATGGAAGTGCCATAAAGTAGTGAGGGTAGGAGGTAAGTAGTGGCAAGTGTAGCTTTAGTTATTTTGTTGAAAAAGTTTTGGGCTCTGTAAAACATCCCTACTTTCGGTGAGTTTTTATTCAATTTTATATATGCAGGTTGAATTTAAGATTTCAAAACAAGGCAAAGACTCACAAATAGTAAAAGCTCTGCACTCCCCTCACAGTCCAAATGGTAAAACAGCAAAAATCAGGTATAAGAGCAAAACACAGCTGGTAAGATTTAAAACACAACCAAAGGCAGCAATTCCATCCAGTGCAAGTCTTTTATTGAAACAAACAGATAAATCTGGTAAGCGCTTTCACCCAACAGGGCTTCATCAGACCATAATGCATCACTGATAAAAACTCCATATATAGTAAAAAATGCGCCAAAAACCTGAATTCAAACATTTTCTAAAAGTTACAAGATCATAGTCTTATCAAACATCTTATTCTAAAAACATTAATTATAAAAAGTGTGGAAAAAATATATAAAAATATATATGAAGACATACGTATAAGAAAATGTATAAAAAATATATCAAATATATAAAAAATATATAAAAAACATACATATTTTAATATACAAATACATAAATAATAATAAGAATATATGCTCAAACTAATAAATACTCTCATTTCATAAAGACACAAATTTCATGTGCCTATAATACACAATATATAATAGTCTTCACCAACTGGTGAACACTTGGTTCTATCTAAGCCTTCTAGATTTCAAAAACAGTTTCAGGGGTACCTTATCATTAAGACCTGGATGAAAGTCTGCCCTAAACTGAATTATCCATTTAGCCTCCTGTGTTTCAGTACAGTTCCTAGTGTCACCACCTCTAGGACATGTGAATAACATCTCAATGACTCTGAAGGTGAACATACGTGTGCCGCCTCTCTCCAGTACATGTTTAGATAGTGCATTGACTGTGGACTTAATTTTAATTTGATAAACATGTTCACGTATCCTGTCGCTGAGTTTTCTATCTGTCTTGCCCACATAGAATCCATCACATGCTACACAAGTAGCAAGGTAAACCACATTTTCAGACTGGCAAGTTGCAGAAACATGGAACTCATAACTTATGCCATTTGAGGGGTGTACAAAATTACCACTAGAATTTATAAAGTGGCAAAAGTTACAACTAGTGCAAGGAACTGTACCAAAGGTATCATAAACATTCTCCTTCCTACCTTTCTTAGGATAACACAACAACTTCTTCAAGTTGGACCTGTTCTTATACACAAAACTTGGTGTATCCCCTACCACCTCTCTAACCACCGGGTCCACATTCAGCACCTCCCAGTGCGATCTAATGACATCCTTAACACTGCCCACATCCTTAGTGTAAAAAAGGGGATCCTGACATCACCATTTTCCATAGTAACTATAGGATGCTCTGCTTCTACCTGATCAAAGGCTATTTCCTTAGGATCTGGGAAATAGGGGGTAGCCACATTCCTTCTTAAAGTGGCGATCCCAGCTATTGCCATCTCGATCGCCTCATCCTTATAAGCCCTAGAATTGAATCTCTCACATAGTTTCTCTAGTTCAGTTTCAAAGCCTTCCTGTGAGGGGTTATAATGAGAAGTCCTCATGGCTTGACCTCTAATCAAATTTTAGAACACATATCCCGGGTGCATGCTATATCTGTGCAATAAAGCATTCCGATAGCATGATTTCCTAAACACTCCAGTGTTTAGCATTCCATTCTCTATTCTCTCTACATAAAAATATATGAAGAGGATCACTAAAGGAACACTGCAGCACTAAATCCAGAAAATTTATTGAAAAAAGTTAAGTGCTTTCGTCAAAATCACAAGACTTCATCAGAACAAGAACAAACAGAAAATGCCATATTTAAATACCCTAACCTAAAGTTCTGTATTAAAACTAAAATCAGCTTTTTTATGTGATTTTATTCAAGATCTGTGTTTTAAATCATACTTCAATACACAATGCATTAATGTCTACATGGTTGGTAGGTGGCAATTGGTGTGTTGTAGTGGGCAGTTACTGTGATTATGTGTTACTGTCTTTTTAAACTGCTTAATTATTTCACAGGAAATGATGTTTGTTTTGTCAACCAATGGCTGTAAGGGTTAGAGTATTTAAATATGGCATTTTCGGTTTGTTCTTGTTATGATGAAGTCTTGTGATTTTGACGAAAGCGCTTAACTTTCAATACATTTTCTGGATTTAGTTCTGCAGTGTTCCTTTGGTGATCCTCTTCATATATTTTTACTTGGTTTTGGTGTTCGTTGTTTCTAAGTTTGTTTTAGTCATGGATGGAGAGGAGCAACCCAGTAGCACTGGCAGCATGGACTTAAACATTATTGCTCAAATGGTGGCAACACTTGCATCTACTGTTGCTGGGCTTTCCGCTAGGGTAGAGTCACTTCTTGATCAATTAGCGGATCATCGTAGTCAGGGGCTCAGTAATACTGGTATATCGAGTCCTGACATCTCAATAATTACTCCAGCACAAAGAAGCACTAATTCTAACAATCACTCTTATGAACGAGGTCTGGCAGGCAGCAGTAATGTTAATGGGAGTGGACTAGCATCTAGCAACACGCTAGATGCACATAATGACAACATGCCATCATTTTTGGTTGAGCAATGGCTCAGGAACGGAATTATCTTTAATGGACAGAATATGAATGCTACCAACCAACACAGCAGTCTTGAGCAACAATTTTGGGGGTTTAAGGAAGCCTTATTCAGGTACAAACGTTTGCAATTGGAAAATGAATATCTGCACGAGTGTGTAAGGAGAGAGCAGAATCCCATGGGCCTTCGGACATGGAAATATCCAACTGGGCTTATTAAGGACTCACAGTTACACCGGGACTTAAAGAACTTTTTCAGTAAGCAAGGTTGTGAGTTGTTAAACATTTTTATTATTGATAACAATAAGAAAATGGCTGCTATTTTAAAGGACATTAACAAACTTGATACTGAAATTAAGCGTGATTTATTATTTGAACACATGTTGGTTGATTTAACAATTTATTTAAAAGTGTTGATAATGACTTGGTGCAATTGCAAAAGAGGAAAGAAAGAAAACTGTTCAGGGATAAAACTGATTATGATGAGGGGAGGGCATACCCTGACCCACCCCTGGGCCAACAAGCTAGGTGGGCTGAAAGATGTGAAGAGGTTAATGTAATTAATGAAGATGATGATGTGGTAGATTCAGTGGATGACAATGTCCCTTTAGAACCACCGCCTCTGAGGAGATGCCAGCGATTGATGAATCAGAGGGGGAGAGACAAGGAAACAGAGGATATGGACAAGTGAATTATCAGAATCAATGGAGGAGGGGGAGACAACAACAACAGTATTGGAGGTGATGAATGATACCAATGAAAGGGATGGGATGTATGAATGTACCATTGTGAAGAATCTTGAGCATGATTTCAGCATTTACAATTATAGTAGGACAACTGTGAGTACTGATTGGGCAGAACTGTTCTCAAAAGGGCTCAACTTTGTGCCAACAACTGGTAGTGACATTGTCAGTAATATTTTGGAGTTTAAATTATTCACTAGGAAGTTGAGTTTGGAACTCTTTTTTTCACAAGAGGGGGCTGGACAATGCATGTTGCAGGGAAATCTAGACCGATTAAATAGACCAAGTACTTTCATTCCCCCTATGCACCCAACAGTACAAATGTATGAGACCCTTTGTGAAAATGAATTCAGAAAAGTGGTTGCCAAAAACAATAACAAAAACCTTCTTGACAATAATGGGACCAATAATTTAACTAGGCAAGAAACTACACTGCTCCGTAATATTTTGGAGAATGATGAAATCAGGATTATGAAACCGGATAAGGGGGAGGTATTGTTATCATGGATGTGTGTGATTACAATAGTAAAATGACTGACTTATAGTATAGTGACACATACACAGAGGTTTCCAAAAATGAGTTGAATGTATCCTGCAGGCGTATAGATTTAGACATTGAACAACTTTTACTCAATGAGCAAATTACTGTAGAAACTTCTAGATTCTTGGATACTAAGCATCCTAGGATTCCTACCATTTTTGGAATCCCTAAAATACACAAGAGTATCTCTGATCCCCCCTTACGACCGATTGTCGATGCAAAAGCTTCTAAAACCTTCAGTTTGGCTAAATATATTGACAACACTGTTAAGCACACCCTCGATAACAAAGACCTGGTGATCAAGGACTCCTGGGACTTTCTGTCTAAAGTCAAGAACAGTATGTACCACGAGGACTTGATCTTGGTCACCATTGACATCTGTGACCTCTTCTCAGTAATACCCCATGATGTTGGACTAGAATGGTTCTATGACTATGTATGCTTAAACAGTACATTGAACCATGACACTATCCTTACTATCAGGTCCTGTATGGAAATGATTCTGGACAACAATTTTATCACTTTTGAGGGGCATTTATTCAAGCAGGTGTAGGGGGTGGCAATGGACACAAGTTGCGCACCATCATTTGCTAACATTGTATTAGCACAGTGGGAAGACCTCTACGTAATGAACTCTGAATTCAAGGACATGTGGGTACTATATGGACGGCACCTGGATGATATGGTCTTATTTTGGCATGGGAGCGAAGATGACCTGAATAGGTTCTTCATTTACATTAACAACACCACCAACCTTTTGAAATTTACCATGACCAAGGACCTTGACACCTTGAATTATCTGGATGTTACTATTAAGAAAGATCACTTTAAGGGTAGGTTTACTTCGCACCTTTATAGAAAACCTATCTATTCTAACTCTTTGTTGCATTTTGAGAGTTGCCACCCTCTGCATCAGAAAAAATCCCTTATCAAGGGTCAATATGTGAGATTGGCCAGAATGATGTCTGACCAGGATGATTTTATTAAAGAATGTGATGTCCTAATGGGTATGTTGCAGAAAAGAGGTTACCCCTTTAACTTTGTCAATGACATAGCTAAAGAAGTCAAATTAAAAAGAGCTGGGGGTATTTATTCTAGACTCTTGGAGAAGCCTGAAGGTTTGACTAGAACCTCTGGTTTGGTAAAAACTGACAGTTTTACTAGGGCATGTGTCCTGCCCTTCACCAGGGATTTTTTTTAACATTAGAAGCATCATTTATGATTTTTGGACCATTTTTTGTTTGGATGAGAAGATCAACAAAAGGTTGGGGAAAAACCTCTTGTGGTTTACAAAAAGGGCACCTCCTTGAAAGGCCTGGTGGAGAGGAAAAAGTTAAAGGCAGGCCTTGGTGGAACTTTTAAATGTGGGAAGTGTGGACAATGCCCTTATATACTGGACACTGATTCCATTAGGAACTATAGTAAAATTACTACTATTAAGAAGTGTTACTGTTACACCAAGGGAGTGGTATATATTGCAACCTGTATGGTATGTGAGGGGTACTATGTGGGGAAGACAATCAGAGCCCTCAGACAAAGAATATATCAACACAACTATGATATGCTAAAAACAAAGAAACCAATGCTTTATTTAAGCATATAAAGATACATCTGACACATTATTTTAAATTTTTTGTACTTGAACAAGTAGACCTGGGTCCACGAGAGGGGCCTGATGATGACTTCCTTGAATATTTAGAGCTCAAGTGGCAGATTAAATTAAATGCTTGTCAACCACCTGGCCTCAATGACAAGTTATCCATTAGTTCTGTATTAAAACTAAAATCAGCTTTTTTATGTGATTTTATTCAAGATCTGTGTTTTAAATCATACTTCACTACACAATACATTAATGTCTATGTGGTTGGTAGGTGGCAATTGGTGTGTTGTAGTGGGCAGTTACTGTGATTATGTGTTACTGTCTTTTTAAACTGCTTAATTATTTTACAGGAAATGATGTTTGCTTTGTCAACCAATGGCTGTAAGGGTTAGGGTATTTAAATATGGCATTTTCTGTTTGTTCTTGTTCTGATGAAGTCTTGTTATTTTGACGAAAGCGCTTAACTTTTTTCAATAAATTTTCTGGATTTAGTGCTGCAGTGTTCCTTTGGTGATCCTCTTCATATATTTTTACTTGGTTTTGGTGTTCGTTGTTTCTGAGTTAATTCTCTCTACATACACATCCAAGTAAAAGATCCAAGTATCTGAAAACTCATACGTGAACTTCAAAACACTGGATAGACCATTCACTTGATCAAAAAATAAAGCCAGTTCACCAATAGTCCCTGTCCAAATAAAAAAGAGGTCATCCACAAATCGTCTATAGAAGGAAACCCTCTCACGAAACTCAACCAATTCAAACAAACAATCCTCCTCCTAGATGGCCATGTAAAGGTTGACGTAGCTATTGGCACAAGAAGTGCCCATAGCTACGCCATCCCTCTGCAAATAATACTGGGAATCAAAACTGAAGATATTATTCTCCAACACTATCTCCAAGAACAAAACTATGAGATCTATAACATTACCATTCAACCCAGAATGACCCCTAAGGTACTCATGCACCCTTTGAACACCTTCCCCATTGGAGATAACTGTGAACAAAGATTGAACATCCATGGTCACCATAAGGTAGTTCAAATCCATGGGTACTCCCTGCATATGTTCATAAAGATGAAGAAGAAACTGTTTAGTGTCCCTTAAGACATATTTATTGGAGTCAACTACTAGTCGTAGATATTTTTCAACATAAATTGAAAAAGGTTCTGTAGACCACCCTCTACCTGACACAATGGGCCTCATAGGAGGCTTCTGAGCATCATTGTGTATCTTGGGGAGGCCCTGCATCAAAAATATGAGGGGGTTACTAACCATTAAATAATTATACAATCCTTCAGTAATGATATGACTTTTACATAAATCATCTAACATCAGAGATCCTTCTTATATGCAGATTGACCATATCCCATTCTATGACAAAACAAAACTTCTCATCTCTTAGCATATCTTTCACAGCTCCATCATAAAACTTTTAGTCCATAACTACCACACTACCCCACTTGTCAGCAGGTCCAATAGCTAACATATTTATTTATTTTATTTATTTATTTTATTTTACATTTGTTGACCAGGCTAGTCTAGCTGGATACATGTCCATTTTCAGTAGAGGCCCGGGGAGAAAAGCTCCACTTATAAACTTTACTGATGCTAAGTATAAAAACAGTTAAGAAATAAATTCTAATATAAAAAAAGTAATAAACAGGAGGTATAAAAAAGAAAGAAGTAATGGAGATAAGCCCCACTTAGAAACTTTACTGATGATAAGTATAAAAACTGTTAAGAACTAAATTCTGATATAAAAAATAATAATACTTAAGTGGTATAAAAAGTAAGGGAGTAAAGAAAACATAGTAGAACAAGATGGCAGGAATATAATCATAGGCATATAATCATTTCTCAGGTCCATCAAAGCTCTCCTCTGGCTCAGGGTCAAATTCCCTCTCCCCCTTCTGTTGTTACTGCACTCATCTCTCATTCTATACAGGTCATTCTCTACTAGCCTACTAAAGGCTGCTACAAGGGGTGGTGCACTAGGAGCATAGAGGCTGGGTTTCTTAAACTGCCTTGCATGTGTACTAAACGCCCTATCCTTAAATTCTAACTTCAAACATAAACTCCTAATAAACATTTTAAAATCAGCTATTGTGTCAGTAAAATCACTATAGCAAGTAGGTATAAACGTAAGCCCTCTGGACAAAATAGCAATCTCATCCTCAGTCAGGGAACATGAAGAAATATTAACTATTAAAGTGTCCCTGCTTTCCCCCACATCTTCTTCAGACTGTGGTTGGTCTGGGACTCGGCAGACAACTTCCTCTTCTGCCTGCCCCTGCTAATGGATCTCGTCTTCCCCCCTCTTCCCCTGTACAAACCATTGATGGGGAAAGGACAATATACATTATACACTTTCGTAGGCTGTTCACCAGCCTGTTTATCAATGTGTTCTACATTATTCACTTTACTACGAACACTAGCTTGTTTCGTTCATAAGTTCATAGGTTGATACTAGGCTATCTGCCCTTGGGCATTTATAAGCCTAGCCAGAGTGTGTTTGGCTTTCGCCACCCTTTTAGTATAGTTGACTGTGCCTCTGTATAGTAGGTCACAGAAGGTAGCCCTTTTAAGGTTAGTTTACTGTACCTCTGATAAGCAGGAACACAGAAGAGATCCCAGGGGTAAACTTACGATCTCCCATCCACTCATCAAGATTTCTCTTGAAGAGGGTCAGTGAGGGGCTCTGCCTAACATGGATTGGGATTTTGTTCCAGAGTGAGGGGAGCCTCTAGGATATGAATCTGTCCCTCCAGCATGTCCTATTTATTTCTGTGCTGAGGTTCAAGTCCCTGGAGCGTGTAGCTCTAAGGGATTTGGATTTACTGAGGTGAAGAATGTCCATTAATTCTGGGTTGGACATGGCTTTATACATCAGACACAGATCACCTATGAGTAGGCGGTATGCAACTGAGTAGAGCTGGAGTTTCTTTAGCCGAGCTGCATAGGGCATCTGTTTGAGCCCCTTGATCCTCTTGGTGAGGTACTTTTGGGGTCTTTCCAGCTGCTGCAGGTGTCGGGTAAGGTACATCCCAAATGGGGCATTGTATTCAATTATGGGCCTGATAAGTGATGAGTAGAGGGGCACAATGACCTCTCTTGATCTAGATGTGAATCCGTTCATGATAAGGTGGGCTATATAGAAGGTCTTTCTAACCACTTTGGCAACGTGATTGTCAAAGGAGAGATTGTTATCTACTTGGGTCCCCAAGTCCCTAATTACTTATTCCGTACTTAAAGGATTACCACCTATGTGGTAATTTGTGGGCACTTTGTTTTTCCCAAAGGGGATGACTATGCACTTTTTAGTATTTAGCTTTAGGCCATGGCTCTGGCACCAGTTATCCGTCTCTGTGAGACCCTTTTTGAGGATGCTTGTGTCAGCCGGAGAGTCGATTACGGCACCCAGTTTGCAGTCATCTGCGAACTTGGTCAGTCACAGACCACCCGTGTTAGCCTGTACCTCTGAGAAATATATACCGAACAAGAGAGGTCCCAGGACTGAGCCTTGTGGCACGCCACTTGTAACTGGTTTAGAGTCTGACATGGCACCTGCTATTCTGACCATATGGGTTCTATCCCTGAGCCAGTTTGCAACCCATCTTGTGACATAGGGGTTGATATTTAAGCTGGTGAGCTTATTTATGATGCCCGAGTGGGGTATTGTGTCGAAGGCTTTTGCGAGGTCCAGGTAGGCTGTGTGGACTACCTTCCCTTCATATATGGCTTTGGTAACTATTTCAAAGAAGTTGACTAGGTTCAAAAGGCAAGATCTGCCCTTAACAAAGCCGAACTGGTTAGGATCCAGTGTCTGGTGGTTCCCAATGTCTTTGTTTATGATTTCCATGATGATACACTCCATAGCTTTGCAGACCAGGCTAGTCAGGCTTATAGGGTGATAGTTTCCGGGGTCTGTTGTGGCACAACCTTTGTGGAGTGGGACCACTGTTGCTGTACACCATTCCTTGGGTACATATCCTGTAGTGATCTCAAGAAGGCTACACTCTGTTGGGATAGACATTTGCTCTTTTGGGGGGGAAGGGGGGGAGTTTGCACTGAACCTTTCTGCCAGGATGTTGGCAATGTCTGTGAGTTCAGTGTATTTTTTGTCATTTTGCACTAACTCAGAGCATATCTGGGAGTTGCCTCCCAGGTTTCTGACATAACTAAAGAAGGCCTTGTGATTATCTTTAGTGTCTTGTGCAATTTTTCTTTTGAAGCTGGCCCTAGATGATTTTATGAGGGATCGTAGTTTCTTGCTAGTACTGATCAGAGATGCCCTCCTTTTTGGGATTTTGCTCTATCATGTAGTAGCTTTCTCCTTCTGTTGTATAGCGTATTTATGGCCAGGGTCCACCAGACAGGTCTCCTGCCTTTGGAAGAGTGAGTCTTGGTTTTATTTGGGATAGCATGCTCCATGCATTCCTGTAGGTGTCCATAGAATGATTTTGTAAAGGATTCTGCATTTTGGACCATATTTTCCACTGGCCCGGGGGCTTTGAAGGATTCCACCTCAGTTTTGAGAAGTGTGAAGTTTGCTTTTGAGAAGTTCTTCACCTTGGTTTCCTTGGCTAGGGGGGGGGGGGACGGAATATGGATGTCCAGTGAGATTAGTTTATGGTCTGATCTTACCAATGTGGGGTATACCTCTGGTGTGGAACATAGAGACCCCATGTTGGTGATGACCAGATCCAATATGTTTTCCCCTCTTGTGGGAGTGGTGACCAGTTGTTCTATAGCATTTGAGCATTTTATAAATTCTAGGAACCGTTGGGCGAGGGTGTTTGGGCATGAGTAGTTTTCCCAATCAATGTTTGGGTAGTTGAAGTCACCCAATATAATGGTGTTTGGAGAGACCTTCATATTCTCCAGTGTTCTCAGGAAAGCCGAGTGAGGTTCCTGTGTTTGGGAGGGTGGTCCATAGCAGGCTACAAACTGAAAGGCAGTTTTGCCCACTGTTAGTTGCACATGGATGGTCTCCGATGCTTCGTGCAGTGCCACTAACCTGGAGGAGTGGGTATCTTTGATAAATATGGATACTCCCCCTCCTTTTGTGGTTCGGTCCACATTTTGGGGCCGGAAAGCATGGTATGAAGTATAACCTGTTAGTGCTGGGGTGCTCTGGGGAGTCTTGAACAAGGTTTCTGTTACTGCAAAGATATCGATATTCTCCATACTGAGGAGAGTCTCGAGTGTGTGCATCTTGAGGTTTAGACTTCTAGCGTTGAGCAGCATTACCCTTAGTTTTTTTTTCTTTGTGTTGTCTATGGAGGTGGGTTTGTCTTTTGAGCCTTGCCTAAAAAAGGCACTATGGGGGAGGCAAAAGCCTTTGCCAGTATTTAAAAACCCAGGGGTGACAGGTGCAAGCCATCCCTAGCAAAGCAACGTGGCTTGTCGAGCATGTCATCCTAGGCTGACAGACATTGGATCCCCTTTGAATGACACCAATACTTTAGCCAATTGTTAAAATTGATCATTTTGTCTTTATACTGTACCATCCACAATCACTGAACTGACAGTTCCTATACTATTACAATTTGAACCTGAAGGTCCCGCTGACTCTAATGGAGTGGCATTATCAAACACAGATTCATTCACATTCATGTGCAAAGTAGCATCAAACATATTAACATTACTATCAACATTGTCAACATTCTGGATGTTATCAGATCGTACCTTCTCTTTATCAGGGATATTAGTAATACTCTGGGCCTCAGGCCCTATAGTCCGACCAACATTTACACTGTTTTCAGGATCTACTCTGGGCCAAGTAAAGACCTGACCCAGCTTAAAGTCTTTATGGGTTGGGAGGGTGGCCTAATGGTTAAGGTGTTTGCCTTACAAACACAAGGTGCAGGGTTTGAGTCTCACAAGGGATAATTGGCTAGGCTTAAAATGGCTCACAAGGGCAGTTAGCTTAGTACTAATCTATGAACCTATGTCTCTCTGAAGTTTATGCCGCTTTTGCTCAAAAAGACGTTTTTCATAGAGCAACAGACTGTCTCTCGTGGATCCAACCACTCTCTCTAGGCACATGAAATTTGTGTCTTCAAGAAATGAGAGTATTTATTAGTTTGAGCATATATTCTTATCATTATTTATGTTATTTGTATATTAAAATATGTATTTTTTAATATATTTTATATATTTTTTATACATTCTTTTATACGTACGTCTTCATATATATTTCATATATTTTTTTCACACTTTTTATAATTAATGTTTTTAGAATAAGATGTTTGATAAGACTATGAACTTGTCACTTTAAGAAAATGTTTGAATTCAGGTTTTTGGCACCTTTTTTACTATATAAGGAGTTTTTATCAGTGATGCATTATGGTCTGATGAAGCCCTGTTGGGTGAAAGCGCTTATCGGATTTATCTGTTTGTCTCAATAAAAGACTTGAACTGGATGGAATTGCTCCCTTTGGATGTATTTTAAAACTTACCAGCTGTGTTTCGCTCTGATATCTGATTTTTGCTGTTTTGAATTTAAGATTATTGTCCACGATCATACCTAACAATTTGTATGAGAAATGGCTTCAATGGTCATATTATTAAGAGAGAAGATTTTAAATGTTGTGTTTTTCATAAGAGGGGGATCTGGAGGAAAAAAGATGCATTTTTTGAGGGGGGTGATCATAAGTTGTGAGTTACAAAGCCATGTTTCAGTGGCTGTTAAAGCTTCCTGATTAATTTGTTTGGAGATGTGCCAGGTTGTCTGATATGCATATGAGTGAAGTCATCTGCATATTGTATTAGGGAGGACTGTTGTGTGGATGTGTGGAATGTTGGTGAGAATGTTAAAGAGGAGGGGACCAGGAATAGAGCCTTGTGGTACAGCAGAGGTGATTAAGAGGTATGGAAAAAGGTGCCATTGTACTGACTGATACCTATTGGACAAGTAGCTTCTGAACCACAGAAGGATGAAGTGGGATAGACTTAGTAAGGGCATTTGAAGTAGAAGTTTACTGTGGCAAACTGTCTTGAAAGACTTAAGAAATTAGACTAGTTTGCTATTTATCTCTAGCTTTATTGACATTACCTACAAAGGTTAGAAGTGCAGTGTTAGTCCTATGGGAGGTACTGAAGTTGTGTTGTGTGGGGAATAGAAGATCTTCCCGCAGGAGTTATTTTACCAATCATTTTTTAATAAATTTTAGAAGTAATGGGGGGGAGGTAAGATTGCTATAGGTCTAAAGTTAGTAATGTCTGTTGAATTTCCTTTATTTAGAGGGATGAGTGATTTTTTCCCCAGACAGAAATGTGTAATTTCTCAGATTGACCTATATAATATATAAAGACAGAGGCATGACAGGCAATGCTATTGGCTGCTATTTTATGGTACTTTCTTGAAAGATCTCAGCTGAAGTAGATCATGGTTTGAGCTTGTTTAACAGCAGTTTTAGATAGGATGTGGGCAACCATGATGGCCCAAAACACATCAGTGTCTCGGAGCGTAAGAGGAGCAGGGCAAGGTAGGTGAGGGACTGAACAGTCAATGATAGCTCAGTGACTGTGTGGAGGTGGTACAGCCCTCACTACTGATATCACCTAGCAGAGAGACAGGTACATAGTATAAAGCTTGTGGTCTGAGAACCTGCACTTGACTTTTCCACTCCATTATTATGCAGTGGCACTGATGATCCATGTGCAAGAAGGCACTTCCCCAACTTGGCAAAATGTACTAGCTGAAAAGAATTCTAGAGAAGACTTAAAATGATTCTTCTTGTTTTTTTCCTTTTCCCCACTCAGTTGCAATCTTGCAGTTTGTTTATACAATGCAAGAGGGTGTGAAGTGTCCCACAACACCCTCAACAGCACTTTCCATTCTGGAGGGAATGAGGAGATTCACAGACAAGTTTCATTTAATTGTGATTCAACCAAACAGGATTCACTCTTTCCTAGTGGAACTATGCTGGAAGGGATATATTCACAGTGGAAGGTGTTGCAGGCTCTTGATTCTCTGAGCATGCATGTCAGCCTCCAGTGGAGAGGATTAAGGCTAAAACAAAAAAGGAAATACTGATGTCTGGCTGGAAAACAGCTTTCCATGATCAGCATTCACCCCAGAGAGCAAACAGGCTATTCAGTCACAGAAGGGAGATACTTGGCAGGTAGCAGGGTTTAAAAAGGATATAAGAAAATGTGTGGCATGTATGTATGCTCATCAGTGAATTAGCAGCCCATTTTTTATGTTTATATATTTTAAATAGCTCACTTGGTACAAGTGTCCCTTTACAGGGGCAACCCGGAAGCACTGGCTGGTCAAATGACCTGCTCAAAGTGGCACAGTGGACAAATGGAGGTGGAAGGACTCAAACCCTGCAGCCTTCACTAGAGAAAACAGCCCAATAGCAGCTGAGATCACTAATTCTCTGCACTACGCAACTTCTTTGAGGAGTCTACCAAAAATTGCAACTTATATGCCTGCAAGATATACAAGTGCCTGGCAGACATATTGTGAAGGGGAATGATGCCTGGGAGACTCAAATAAGCACTTATACAGTCAATAAATTAGAAATCCTGTCAGGAAACACATTTTATAAAAAGTTTTCCTGTGACACCACTGATCAAGGTACTCTGCTGTGCTAAACACCAGTGGACTGCCAAGCAAAATGCACTTGAGCACCACTCCTTGGCATTGTTGCCTTCCTACTCTTGATTTGAACTTTCACATTTTTTTTTTATTTTACTGTTACTCGAGTCTCCTACATGTTTTGTTGCAACTCTGCCGCTTGTACCCATTTTGAACTCTTGAATGTCCTTACTGACCTACTGTTCTCACATTAATGTAATGCTTTGCATTCACTGATTCTATCTGAATAAGCATTCATCAATTTACTAATCACTGGAGAATGAAAGCGCTCCAAATAATCAAGCAGCAATAGCTGGCTGCAGTGCATGTATCTGTCCGCATTTGGCTCAGATTGTGGCAAAAGGGACCCTTTACATACCTCTCAACTGTTTTCACAGAATATCCAAATTTTTGTCTCACGGTTTTTGATTTGTTACTCGTATCATTTGTGGTTTAAATGTCACAGCCATCTTAAAATGTATGCTAATGCAAAATCTGTTATTGCCCCCCCAAATTACTTTTGGTACTGTTCAGATTTCTTTTCCTTACAGATTGAACCATTTTTTACCATTGTCTGAATACGGAGTTAAGTCTTTGAATCTTGGAACTATGCTGTAATAAAACTCAGTGCAGTAATCCAACACAAACCTTTGGCATACCTCTTCCCTGTCCAGATTTTAGCAGAATGCCCAGATTTATGCCTCATACTTTAGGTCTGATCCTCACATAATCTGTGGTTTTCTGGTAAATCATAGAAAACTGAGCTCACTAAATAATGACAGACATTTGAATTTCAGACTTAATATCCTGTGAAGATGCACGCGTGTATCATATGACAGCAATTTGTCCCTCATTGTTGGCCTTTGTCCTTCCATTATTTTTTGGCTTTGTCCATATTTCTCGTGCTTAAGAAGTTGAGGTATAACCTCCGGCTGGGTCTAAATGTTTTCCCCACTACACACATTCACAGGGAGCATACTGTAGCTGCATTAGTTCAGTACAAAGTTCGACTTACTCCTAAACCAACCACATGAGGGAGAACTTCAGTGCTTCATAAAACTTGGAAAAATGTTGGACACTCAAATAACTACAGCGTGAAGTACATGCTGCAAAAGTGACAACTACTTAGATATTCAGTTTATTCCTGCAAACGTGTGTAGCTGCCAATGCTAGTTAACATCTCAACACATTAAGAAAAACAGCAGTTTATATATTTGTCTCGATCATTCCACACAAACTCATTGCTTCTTCGTGAGGCTTGTATTTACAAGTGCGTATGGCATTTTTTTTATTTATCAGTGAATGTGTTTAGCTTTGTGAATCAAACTTGGGACGTATTGATTTTTATTACTTCCAACGTCTAACAGCGGCACACAGAATGTTGCAAGGCCTTTGAACCTTCGAGCTTGCCTGCACCGTTCAGCGGCCATCCGAACACTATCAACGGGCACGTTAATGATTAAGGAGCCTCTTAATTATCGGGAAGGTGAAAGAGTACATCCATCGGATGCTGCCACAACAAAGAAAGTACGGGTACACGAAAGTGCTACCGGTAAGGCTTTTAACATTTCCTTGCTCTGGCAATGTGAAGTATCTTTGATTATTTTTGGATTTGTACCCTACTGGTGGAGAGTTAGTTAACACACTTAATGTCACTTGTTCGCAGTTTGAGAAGGCTAATTAATACCCGCAGCTCCCACGTTTCTAGTAACGTACATTGTTTGTAGCTAATTACACAAAAGTCTTTCGGCTTTTCCCGGTTAGGGGTCACCACAGCGGAACTCCAGTCCGCTAATGATTAGCAGTAGATTTTTATGCGCTGGCTTGCCGGACTTAATGCGGCACAACCTTCAGCGAAGGAACGCCCATTCACGCATGTCGACACACAGAAGACGCTCTAACTGAGAGTCGAACGTACAACGTCTAACTGTGAGGATACAACGTTATCGCGGTATCACCACCGCATTTAATTACACAAATAAGTAATTCTCGCTTACTACTCACAATTTTCGTTTTTGTGGTCAAGCCCACGATGTCATATAGACGGAGAAATTCTGCCATCTGGTGGAATAGCGGATAATTATTTACCAAACAGGATTTGTTTTTTTACTTACAGATGTGGAAAACACACATACACGAAATCTGCAGAAGTTAACACGAAAATGCTAGCGTAATAATAGCACGTGCTGTCATACCTTTAAAGCGAACATTTTTATCAGGAGTGTGCCTCGTTGGGATTCTTAAAAAGTCCCATGTTCAAGGCAGTGCCACATTGAAAGGGTCTATCCCTCATTTAGTGTTAAGAATTTTTAAATCATTATTCATAGTAAATAATGCGGAATCATAGTAATTCATCAATATAATATTTCATAAGCATACAGTAGCATATTTAGTCAACATGTGAGCTGCTTAGCTAAAGCAAAGTGTTCCACATTGTCTGTATCGCATAATGCGAACTATGCAGTTTGTTATCCTTATTTACAGATACAGATTTCCACTGGAGTTTAAATGCCTCCCAGCATATACTTGTTTTGAATTCAGAATACCACTCAGTTGTCAAATGTAGTATCGTCTGTTTACTGCAGTAGCCAAATTACACAGCATTATCAATCACATATTTAATTGCCTTTGTATGGTGTCAGTGTAGGGAAAACTGATTTAAATGTGATTCGTTTTTTAATTTATTTCAGAATGTTAGCACATTTACAAAGTTATACTTAAGCTTAGCAGACTCAACAATTTCTGCACTTCATGTAGCATAATATGTGTATTGCTGCAACTGTAAGTGAAAAAAAAAATGAGATTAAAGGAAAAGAAACGCAAACATTAACTTTTCTGCACTTTATTATTTGCTTGTATATAATTTAGGTTACACAAAGGTTTGAAGTCAGGAAGAAAAAGAGGCATAAAATGCAGTTACAAGACTTTTAAAGCAGTCATTAGTATTCAGATTTGAAAAATTTCCATTGTATGTGAGAAACTGAATGCAAAAAAAAACTGTATACTATGTAGTTAGTCTTTATTGAGTAGGGAAAATATATGATGTAAACTTGATGTACCCCCATCCCCAGGTTTCTTTGGGAATAGAAGTGAAGAGCTGAAATGTATATATTTAGAGCTGAAAGCAAACAGTCAGTCTTGCTTAAGAGATCCATAGTTTCATAGTTTCATAGTAGTGTACTAGGCTATCTGCCCGGGGGCATTTATAAGCCTAGCCAACAGTGATGTGGCTTTACGCCACCCCATACTATATAGTTGCGCCTCTCTAGTAGTGACACATGTGGAACCCCATTATTTAGTAAACTATACCTCTGTCTAGTAGTGACACTGAGGTCACCCCCGGGGCAAACCTGCGATCTCCCATCCATGCATCGAGATTCTTCTTGAACAGTGCCAGTGAAGGGCTCTGTCTCACGTGAACTGGGATTTTGTTCCAGAGTATGGGTAACCTCTGTGTTATGAATCTATCCCTCCAGCATGTCCTATTCATATTTGTGCAGAGGTTGAAATCTTTAGCTCGTGTGGTTCTGGTGGATTTGGATTTTTTGAGATGGAGCATGTCCATCAATTCCTGGTTGGACATGGCCCTGTATGTTAGGCACAAATCACCTCTGAGCAGGCGGTATGCTACTGAATAAAGCTGGAGTTTCTTTAATCTAGCTGGATAAGGCACATGTTTTAGACCTATGATCCTCTTGGTGAGGTACTTCTGGGGTCTTTCCAGTTGTTGCATGTGCCGGGTGAGATACATCCCAAATGGAGCATTATATTCAATCATGGGCCTGACAAGGGAGGAATACAGAGGTACAATGACCTCCCTTGATCTGGATGAGAATCCCTTCATGATGAGATGGGCAAGGTAGAAAGTCTTTCTGACCACTTTGGCAACATGGTTGTCAAAGGAGAGGTCACTATCGACTTGAGTCCCCAGGTCTCTGATTACATCTTCTGTATTCAGTGGGTTATTGTCTACATGATAGTTTGTGGGTACTTTGTTTTTCCCAAAGGGGATGACTATACATTTTTTGGCGTTAAGTTTGAGGCCATGATTCCGGCACCAGTTGTCCGTTTCAGTTACATCCTTTGAATATTGGCTTGTATAATTTTTCTGACTTAAAGAGTAGTTAGATCCAGTATTTATTTAGTAAGAAACAGTTACAGCATTTATCTAGCTTAATGAGATGTCTTTCTTTAAATATTCTGCCTCATATACTGACTATTTTTATATTCTTTGTGTATTGTGTTGATCTCTGCATATTTCATCTGTTATCAGAGCTGCCTTTGTTATTTAAAAACATCTTATTTGTATACTTTTTTATATATCTTGTGGTTAGTATTGCTATTTATGTGTATATTGTTATTTATTATCTGAGACGAGAGTACTGTTTAACAGTGTACATTGTCAAATTGTAGTATCCACCTCTAATTGGCTAGGTTGCTTAGCCCAGTACTATTTTGTGTTTATGATTTTTATAATTTATTATTTTGGGTGAATCAAGTGGTCAGGTAACTGGTGTGATTGGTTTCTAGACATATCTACAATGGTGGCAGTGCTAATATGCTAAGAAGAACAGTATGGGGAATTGGAGAATCCAGCTAGCCTGGGAATTGTACAGCTGTGGTTACGTGTGAGTCTGAAAATAATTTATTTAGAAGTCACTTGTTGAAGATAAGGGGCAATGGAGCACAATATGTTTCACAGGGAGAATGGTGAGAAAGGTTATTGAGGTGTTAGGCCATAGACCCAGCAACATAAGTAATCAGTATGTATTCCTAGTCTGGGTATTGATGTTTGAAACACATATCCAGGACAGCAGTTCATGTTTTCTTTATGCACTTGGGCCAGGTGGCATTTGGTGAAATTGTAATTCAGTTAGATTTCTGTGCATTGTGTTTACTTAAACTATTTTGCTCGAGTGGAATGACTCAGTAGACCATCTCAGTGAAGTCTCTCAGACTAGTTTACACTAGTGGAGTGGATCCAAGGACTGCAGCCCCTGCCCTGGATGGTACACTGGTTGACAGTGATGAGATTCAAACCCTTGCAGTGCCAGCCTTGTTTTCACGTTTGGTGGCTCATGGTGCTAGCCATCATATTTTTAACCCCCCCCCCCACCATAAGATCCTCAAGCAAGTCTTCTGGAGCTATCTCTAAAAAAACAGAGCTTGAGACAAGGGTGCACTGTGTTGGTAAACTCTCCCATTTCTTTTCTGGACAGCCCATCTACTTTGGCATTAGCAGTACCTCTCTTAAGCAGGATTGCCATATAATAGGACTGCAAGGCTAAACTCTACATAAGAAGCTTTCCATTCCACCCACTTCTCCTGTGTAAGAAATTTAAAGAGTTGAGGTCTGCAACCACAGTAAATGTTCTTCCACACAGGTAAGGTTGTGGCTTTTACAGAGCCCATATTATGTCCATGCACTACTTTTCTATGATTGCATAAGATTTCTCCCTGTATTGATGTCTGGGGCTCATCCTTAAGTTAAGTCTTGTACCTGTGCCAGTGACCTGATGTGCTGCTTGCTATCACCTGAGCAGTGTATCTTGGAATGTTGGTTCCTCCTATCCTTTGATTGATGTCTGGAGCTTGAGACTGGCATGGTCCAGAGGAGCAGACTGTAAAGTCACTAGGTCAGAGGACTGAAGTTACTCAAGGTTGAGGATCCTCCACCAAAGGTTTCCAGCCGGGCCTGCCAGCCTCAGTTGAGGGGTCCTTTGTAGTCCTTTCCCATGGCTGACAGTGCATGATCTAAACATTTTAAGTAGATGTTTGATACTTGGCGAGAGCTTGAGTTTTGTGTGCCTAATCACACCCTTAGGGAATATGGCCTGATGTGACCACTAAGCCTGGTGCAGGGCTGTCTTTCCCATGCAGTGACTTTGAAGAACACCCATGTCATCAGACAGCCAGAACAAATTAGCTATATACAGGTCTTTGCATGGGACAGTGCACCAGCCTGCACTTGTAGGTAATGGGAATCATGGTATTGCGTTGCTTTCTGTCCTTTATAAGGAGTCTGAAGACCCAGAAGTCTTCCTCTTTGAGACAAACACACATACTCTCCTATAATTTCCCTCTTCTTGGCATCCCTATGGGAAGACTATGAGGCTTATGAGGAATTGCATGATTTGACTTCACATTATCCCTCAGAAAAGCTATGTTTGCTTCTGGAAAAGAATGTGTTGAAGCCCTAGTCACCAGTCCAGTGGAACCAGTTATCAGTGATATTATACTGGAATCTGAAGACATCCTGTCACTTATAGTGTAGCCCACAGAAAAGTAGATGCTTGTATAAGCTCCTGGCTGAATGGTGTAAGTCTCTTATTAAGCATCCTAATGCTGCATCCTCTGTGATCCCTTTGGTGTAGCATAGGTCCCCATGAACCATATCTTTTTTGCTAACCTGATACCAAATAGGGAGTCACAAGTTCATGATCTGTAGATTCATAGTCTCATAGGTAGTTACTAGCCTTACAGTTCAGGAGACCTTTGAAGAGCATAGCCCAATTTCCCAAGTACTGTAGAGTAATGTCCGGTTAAGTGACTTGCTCACACGGTATACAAATGAAGGAATTTAAACCTTGAACTACACAATGCAACTGGTTAACAGCTCAAAGTCTTTATCCTCTGTACTATCTGCCAGACATGTTAACAATATGTTTACCGAGTATACTCCTCTGCTACATTGAGGCGTAGAATCTTCTGTTTTTTTACATTTCCAAAGTCAAGTCTTCACTGGTGGGATATTTGCTGGGAAATATGCATCCCTCTTTGAGTGTGGGCTCAGTTAGACTTTCTTCAGGTCATGCCTGTAGAATCATAAGTGGGCTTCCACGTAGTCTTTGCAGTTTTGGCTTTTCTGACATTGTTGCCTGAAATGCAGGTTCATGCAGATTTCTGTCCACAGGCAGGCACTCCCTCAAGGAGAAACTCCAAAACAATGTCCTGAATGCAAGTTCTAAAACAGTATTCTGAATGCCAAGTTTAAAGGAGAACTGCTGTTTGCTCTTTGTCCAGGTCTCTCAGGACCTTGTCAGGGAGCTCTTTACAGGCTCTTAGTACCTTGGAGAATCTGTACGACTACCTCTCTGTCCTGTCCTCTTCCATACCTAGGTAACCCTGAAAGAAAAATAAGTTTTCTTGTTACCCATGGAAGGAGCTTAAGAGTCGCACATTCACCTTTTCACCTTTTATGTTGACCAAATCCCCTAAAATGACTACTGTCCTTACCTCACTGGAGCAGCTCTGGCTACATTTTAGGACATTTCATGAGGCAAACAGTTCTCCAGGTTTAACGTTGCTTCAACAGCCATCACCAAGGACCAGTGGGTTCTAGATGTGGTCATTCTTATTCATATCATAGAACATGCAGAAGATCTCTGGTTTATGACTAGTCGTTATTAGAGTAGCTGTTAGGGCAAACTGTGACTGTCCTGCTGAAAGGCGCCCTAGAGATTATCCTCTAAATAGAAGAGTGTTGGATTTTACTCCCATTTCGTCTTTATCTCAACTGGGATGCATGGCTTCTGTCCTGCTCTGGACCATAGTGGCTTCAACCAGGGCACCACTACATGATGCTCTAGATAGTTACTCTATATAGGGTCATGCATTGATTGCCATTGCTTGCCGAAATGGTGTTGCTATATGTAATGGAAGTCTTCTGACACATCAAAATATGGGTGTGACGTCCGTGCCCTGGCCCAGCAATCAAGGAGCCTCAATCTTCGCCACTAAGACCAGTGAGGGGCATCTCATATAGGATTAAAGGATAACAAGTACACACAGTAAAGTGCAATTTCCCTTAAGAGCACACAGAGATCACAGTCAGTCCGGGGCTGGTCGCTCCCTTGCTCTCCAGGTCCCCAATAAAACTCCTCACTGGCACAGCTGTAGGGACCAGATCTCAGCCATATGGGCAAGCTAAAATCTCCAGCACCCACTCTGTCCAGCCAGTGCTTCATGTCCCTGCCCAAGTAGTTTACAGATGCACACTTTGAGATAAGAGTTTATACAACCACACAGACACTTCAGGGGAAGGCTGGCACAGGTTCTCCAGCTGTGTCCCTTTTACCCAGACTATACAGTAGAAATCATTGCCACTACCCAGCTAATAATTACCAGCTACTAAAAGGCCCTTAAAAGGGTGTCCAATTATTACTGTGCAATATTATTATCCAATTGGTAAGTGTGACTAAACAGTCAAGGCTTATTTGGAGTGACTTGTACAGTAATCACTATAAATATGCAATGTACTCTAGAGCTTAACTTATCTCTACACAAAACAGCCACAGTTGAAAGGTTTAAAACATTTAATAATAAATAATAAAAACACCAGACAATGCTTTCTAGTACACAGTGCTAGTCAAGAGTTCAGAGATCACAGAGAAATACTTAAAATAATTCAGTAGTACAGTTCTGACATCACAGAAAAGCACGTAGTCTAATCTTTCTAGTTTCTAGCTATTTCTAAGAGAAATAACACTTCTAAAATAACTTACATAAAGAGCAAGACAGTGCTGTCAGTTGGATGGTCAAGACAAAAATGCTTAATAATCTCTGATTCTCTCTGTTTTTAAAATCACATTACTGGTTCCCATTACATCATTCTTCACATTTCCCTGGGTTCCCAGGCTAACAGAAACTACATTGACATTCTTAACATCTCCTTGTGTTATCTTACAGCTGGTCAGGAAGCAGAGCAATAAAAATACATTTGCTTGCTTAAATCTAGCAATTTAACTCTTGGTCAAAACAATAGAAATAATGTCTTCATCTAGATGGGCTGGAGCTGACTTTAGATCAAAGGGTCACAACATGTTTTACTTGCTCAGCTTTCTGCCAGCAGAGTGCAATGTTGTTACATTTTTTTCAGTTCCACATCTAACAGCAGTTTTTTCCATTTAAGACAACAAGCCTGTGCCTTACATTAATATGTACAAATTATAGAATTAGCTATACAATTATATCTGGCTAGGCTGGCAGCCTTCACACCCCCCCCCCCCGGATAACTCAAGCTAGTTTTTCAAGTGACCCTTGAGAAACGTTGCTTGAGAGGGTTAGGTCTGTCTGAGTATACCTTACCCCATTCCCTGTCTTGATAGCCCATCTGCATTGGCATTGCTAATCCCACTGCAGTGTTGCACTGACATATCATATGCTTGCAACCCTAGGCTCCATCTTAGCAACTTGGCATTTTGCTGGCTGGCTGGCTGTGTTTAACCATGTTAGGGGGGCTGTGATCTGTCATAACAGTGAATTTCCTTCCATACAGATAAGGCTAAAGTTTCTGCAGTGCCCACCCTGTGGATAGACATTCCTTTTCTACAGCTGCATAGCATTCCTCCCTGGGTTGGAGCCTATGACTGAGATAAACCACTGGGTGCTCTTCTCCCTCTGAAGAAATCTGGCTAGGTACAGCCCCCACCCCATGGTTTGAAGCATCCACCTGCATAACAAATTATTTGATGTACTCTGGACTGGCTAACACAGGGGGTCCTCCCAAAGCTTCTTTAAGCTTCTGGAATGCCGGCTCACATGCTGGGGTCCACACTACCTTATCTGACCAGTTCTTCCTTGTCAGGTCTGTGAGGGGAGCAGCTATGGTCCTATAACTGGGGACGAACTTTCTATAGTACTCTGCTGTCCCTACAAATGCCCTCACCTGCTTTTTAGTAACAGGTGCAGGCCATGCCTGAATGGCTTCCACTTTGGCAGGTTCTGGCCTTATCTTACCACTCTCCACTCTATGTCCTAAGTAGAAGACCTCTGCCATACTCACCTGTCATTTGCTCGGCGTAATGGTCAACCCTGCCCTCTGTAGTCTGCCCAGCACCTCCCTGACATGCTGAAGCTGCTCTGACCAGGAATGGCTGTAGATGGCAATATCATCTAGGTAAGCAAGGGCAAACCCTCCTGCTCCTGCTAGGATACGGTCTACCAGCCTCTGGAAAGTTGCTGGGGCATTCTTCATCCCAAAGGGCATCTTTGTGAACTCATACAAGCCAAAATGAGTCACAAAGGCTGACTTCTCTCTAGCACTGGGAGTCAAGGGCACCCGATAGTAACCCTTGGTAAGATCAATGGTTGTAAGATACTTAGCACCACCCATCTGCTCTAGGGACACATCTGTCTTAGGCATGGGGTAAGCATCCGACTTTGTGTGGCTATTTAATTTCCTGTAGTCCAGACAGAACCTGCTGCTGCCATCCTTCTTTGGCACCATCACCACTGGGGAGGCCCAGGGACTGTTGGACTCTTGAAGCACTCCTAGTTCCAACATCTCCTGTACCTCCTCCCTCTCAGGCACTCTATAAGGGGCCTGCCTAATAGGCCTTTGGGGTCCTGTATCCACCTGGTGCTGCCCCAGGTGGGTGCACCCTGGTTTCCCAGTGAACATGTCACCAAATTCCTGCAAGACTGCTCAGATTTCTCAAACCTGAGTAGGAGAGAGCTACCCCTTCCACTGAGGTGCCAGCCCGAGCCTCACTGAGAAGATCAGTCCCCAGATCTCCCTCAGACTCCTCCTGCAATCCACTGCAAATGCTCAGCACAAAGGCCTCCCTATCATGGTAAGGTTTCATCATGTTAACATGGTACAATGTGTGCCCCTGCCTTCTGCCTATCAGTTCCACCATGTAGTTAACATCACTTACCTTTCTTACCACCTTGTAGGGTCCCTCCCAAGCTGCTTGCAGCTTGTTGTGTCTGACAGGAATGAGAATCATTAACTGCTGCCCCACAGCATACTCTCTAGCTCAAGCATTCCTGTCATACCACACCTTTTTCTGTTGTTGGGCTTCTGCCAGGTTCTCCTGGGCCAAGCCCATGAGTTCCCTGAGCCTTGTCCTGAGGTTTAGGACATATGCCACAACAGACTCCTTGTGAGACTCGCACTCACCTTCCCACTCATCTCAAATTAAATCTAGAGGTCCCCTTACCCTATGCCCATACAACTTGAAGGGTGAAAAACCTGTGGATTCCTGGGGAACCTGTCTGTAAGCAAACAGATGGGGCAAATATTTGTCTCACTCCCTCTTAAACTGATCTGCAAATGCCCGTAGCATGGACTTGATTGTAGAGTTTAATCTCTCAACAAGACCATTAGTCTGGGGATGGTATGGGGTGGTCTTCATGTTCTTCACCCCGCAGGACTTCCACAGAAAAGCCAGCAGGTCTGACATGAAATTGGCACCTCTGTCATTCAGTATTTCTTTTGGAAAACCTACCCTGCTGAAAATCTCTAACAAAGCATTTGCCACCTTCTCTGCCTCAGTGGAGGACAAAACCACTGCCTCAGGGTATTGTGTAGCATAATCCACTACCACTAGGATATACATTTTCCCTGTGAAACTTGGGGTACTCAGAGGACCCACAATATCCATAGCTACCCTCTGAAATGACTTCTCAATCACAGGCAAAGGCATCAAAGGAGCTCACAACTTGTCTCCTGCCTTGCCTACCTTTTGGCACTTCTCACAGGTCCTGCAGTACCCTGTTACATCTCTGGAAATTCCAGGCCAATAGACGTTCTGCATAATACGCCTCTTTGTACATTTTATGCCCATATGACCTGCAAAGGGAATATCATAGGCTATGGCTAGAAGTGCCCGATAGTAGGCTCTAGGCACTACCACCTGTTGTACTCTCTCACCTTCAAGCCCTCCCTCAGTGGTCCACTCTCTGTATAGTAACCCTTTGTCCCAGTATACAGATTCCCCCTTTCCTTGAGAATCGGGTGTCTCCCTAGCTACCTACCTCAGGCCTTGCAGTGTAGGGTCTGAGAGCCAAGCCTGTCTCAACTCTCTCCTTGTAACCCTTCCCAGCTCCTCTTCCACAGGAAGTCTGGCATCCTCTGACAGTGGTGCCTCATTGTCAACCTGGGTACTACTACTCACCTCTACATTTGCAGTCACTCTGTCCAAGAGACCATCAGTACCCACAAGCAGCTGTGGCTCACATTCAGTCTCACTGCTACAGAGTACCCCCCCCTGAAGTAACCACCTCACCAGTCCTGGCTGCAAGTATGCAATCTGTCTGGGTCTCCACCAGACTATCAGACCCACATGCTTATCTCCTAGCCTGACTGCGTGTAAATACATAAGCACATGGTACTGCCTTATCCAAATCCTTCCCTATCAGGACATCTGCAGGATGGTAGTTTGGTACCCCTGTTGTCTCAAGGCAACCTACTACTGGCATTTTGTTTTTTCCACTTACTGGCTGTCTCACCTTTTGTTCTCCACCTTGCCTCTGTGGATATCTGTATGCCACATGGCCCCACTGGTTGCAGTCAAAACATTTAACCCTAGCTCCTGAACGTGTACCTGGACTAGTGGCTTCCCCTGCTACTGGCAGATTCTGTTGTAGCAGTCTGTGCTGCCCACCATTGGTTCCTTTAGACCCATGAGCAGTACTTGGGGTCCCTTTCATGTGCAGGGCTGCCCTGCTTGCTAGGTATAGGTCTCCCTTCTTCTCCAACTCATCCGAAGTCGCACATTGTCTTTTAGCTAACCAGATCCTCATGTCCTCAGGCAAAGTGCTAAGGGCTTGTTCCCTCACCAAAAGGCCTGCCAGCCCTTCAAAAGTGGTGACCTGACATCCACTCACCTACCTATTGAAATAAGTGCCCAGTTCAGCAACATATTCACATACACTTTCATCTGCCTTGCGTCTATGCTCACAAAACTTTTTCCTGTACATTTCAGGTGTTAGCTTAAACAATTCTAACAAATGCTTTTTAACAGCAGTATAATCAAAACATGCAAAGTCAGACATTTTTGACAATACAGTTGCAACTTTACCATGGAGTAAGGGGGTCAGGAACCGTACCCAGAGCCTTTAGTCAACACTATACTGTTTGCATACCCTCTCAAACATAGGAATGAAACTATCAAAATTATCCCCCTCTTTAAACTGCGGAAGAAATTTACTGACCTGTTGTGCTACTGGGGTCCACTTACTCCCTTCCCCGTTACCTCCTTGACTCTGGCAAAGAGTTAGCAACTCCTTCTCATGCTGCCTCTGCCTCTCCTTTTCCTCAGCCTCTAGGCATAGTAGTTTCTCATTGTCCTCACTCTCTAGACACCTCAGTCTCTCAGTTGCTTCTATTTTCACACTCCTGGCCTCCAATTTAAGTCGCTTTAGCTCCAGATGGATTTTTAAGTTCTCTGCAGAAAGGTTCAGCTGTCCATTCTCTGGGAGTATTATATCTCCATTGCCAGTCTGATTGTCCTCCTGGTTGCTGTTTTCTGATGCAGCTGCAACAAAGACTGCAATCAGGTCTGCCTTAGTCAGGTTTCTGTGCACCAATCCCCTAGCCTGGCACATCTTCACCAGCTGGCTCCTTGTCAGCTTTCCATACTCCTCTGCTGATGTGCTGCTTGTTCACCCTGACTAACTAAGCTAACAAAAGAAATAAAACAATTATGATCTGAACTCTTTGAATTAACTGCGTGGCTAATTTAGAGTACAAAACACCTTCAAAGCTCACTGTACACAAACTACAGGAATTCACTCTACCCACACCACTACAAGCCAGTTAGTATTTGCCAACCAATTAATATGTGGTGTGGCTATCCCATCACTGCCAAACAATTAATATGTGATGCCTGTGCCCTGGCCCAGCACTCAAAGAGCCTCAATCCTCACCACTAACACCAGTGAGGGGTGTCTCATATAGGAGGAAAGGATAACAAATACACACAGTAAAGTGCAATTTCCCTTAAGAGCATACAGAGATCACAGTCAGTCCGGGGCTGGTCACTCCCTTGCTCTCCAGGTCCCCAGTAAGACTCCCAGTGGCACAGATATAGGGTCCAGATCTCAGCCAGCTGGGCAAGCTAAAATCTCCAGCACCCTCTCTGTCCAACTAGTGCTTTGTGTCCCTGCCCTACCAGCTGACACACACACACACTTTGAGATAAGAGTTTATACAACCAGACAGACACTTCTGGGGAAGGCTGGCACATGTTCTTCAGCTGTGCTCCTTTTGTCCAGACTGTATGGTAAAAAATCACTGCCACCACCCAGCTAATAATTATCAGCTACTAAAAGGCCCTTAAAAGGGTGTCCAATTATTACTGTGCAATATTATTATTATCCAATTGGTAAGTGTGACTAAACAGTCAAGGCTTATTTGGAGTGACGTGTACAGTAATCACTATAAATATGCAATGTACTCTAGAGCTTAACTTATCTCTACACAAAACAGCCACAGTTGAAAGGTTTAAAACATTTAATAATAAACAATAAAAACACCAGACAATACTTTCTACTACACAGTGCTAGTCAAGAGTTCAGAGATCACAGAGAAATACTTAAAATAATTCAGTAGTACAGTTCTGACATCACAGAAAAACAGTCTAATATTTCTAGTTTCTAGCTATTTCTAAGAGAAAACACACTTCCAAAATAACTTGCATAAAGAGCAAGACAGTGCTGTCAGTTGGATGGTCAAGACAAAAATGCTTAATAATCTCTGATTCTGTTTTTAAAATCACATTGCTGTTTCCCATTACATCATTCTTCACACTTCCCTGGGTCCCAGGCTAACAGAAACTACATTTACATTCTTAACATCTCCTTGTGTTATCTTGCAGCTGGTCAGGAAGCAGAGCAATAAAAATACATTTGCATGTTTAAATCTAGCAATTTAACTCTTGGTTAATACAACAGAAAGAATGTCTTCATTTAGACAGGCTGGAGCTGACTTTAGATCAAAGGGTCCAACATGTTTTACTTGGTCAGCTTTCTGCCAGCAGAGTGCAATATTGTTACATTTTTTTAGTTCCACATCTAACAGCAGTTTTTTTCCATTTAAGGCAACAAGCCTGTGCCTTACATTAATATTTACAAATGATAGAATTATCTATAAAATTATATCTGGCTAGGCTGGCAGCCTTCACAATGGTATCTGCACAGGAGGCTTCTTTGAATTGGTCTGGTGGACACCTCTTTCAGCATAGTTTTGTCATTGGGGTCACTTCAGTGCTCATAGCGTTTACAGCGATGTTGGTCATAATGCACAGAGCCTTGCAGGAGAAGTCCCTCCTTTGTTCCCTTACCTGGATGAACAACTTCTAGTATCCACATCGAGGGATTCCTTGAATGCACCCCTGCTATCCTGGAAAAAATCCTCTTTGATACCATCTCGGAGTTCATTCATCATATGCATAGAGGTGAACACTCTCTAGTGGCACTTATTTTTGCCTGGTAGAGAGCCCATGTGGTGACATCTTTGACTTCCTGGGTGGAAATGCATTGCAGGATACAGGCTCACATCATGGTGCATCTCTTCCATGACTCCCATGCTGCTATGTGCACAACTGAGGATGTGTTTTTTTGCAGTGGGCTGTGAGATGTCATTCATTGCAGACCCATCATTCACTCGTGCATCTAAATCTGGCCTGGAGTAGTTGACTATTCCCACCAGACTTGTGAAGGTCCTTCCTTTAGTGCTATCAGATCCATTAAGAGTTTTGTGATGGATTCTTTGTTGGGAGGATGTGGAGACCATATCAGCTCCCTCACAGTTTATGTGGTATGGTTCACCAGAAAGAAGCTCCTCAGCAGCCATGTGAGACTTTAGCCAGTCTCCCTTGGCTTAAAGGCCTTGAAAACAAAAGTATTTGTGGGGCCTCTCCTTATTTAGTCAGGCACCCAATTCATTGTTTGGTATCTAACCAAGCATGAGAGCATGCAGCTATATCCCTGTATAAAGAGGAGAATCTCATATACAAGTGACTGTAGACAGGGGCCTCACTCTTACAGCAATTCATATCCTAGCTCTTAAAGGCACCACATGATTTTTCACTAACTTTAATAACATTATCATGCAAAATGCTTATTTTTTGTTTCTGTTTCAGTATTTTCAGTGTAATAATAAACAGGTCTGTTACCTGTACTTTACTTCAGTAATGCTCAAGTTTTTGTGTAAAGGATTAATGTAACAAAAGACATACAGCATCAGACTCGTGTGATAGACATAAAATAAAGTAGATGAGTCCTTTGATTTCACTGCATTGGTATTGCAGATTTTTTTTGCGTATTTTAAGAGTCCCTGCTTAGATGAGATTAGGGGAGATCCACATTTGTGGTTCCATGCTGTAGTTAATACTGTCTTGCTCTCTGAAGTCTTCTGTTTAGCAGATCATTTCTGCTTAACTGAAACAGGGCACAATCCACAACTGTGATCTTATATGGTGTTTTAGAACTGTCCTGATATTTGAAGTCTTCCATCTGTGAGATAGTCACCAAGAGTTTTCTGCCTTTCCTTATCTGGAGGAGCGCTCTTTGTTTGGGTCTTTCAATTTTTCTGGTATATATATTTAAATTGTTTTATTTATCTCTTGACCAGACTGCTCTACTGGACAGCACCTGTGTTCATTTGATGACCAGGAAGAAAAGCTTCAACAACTTGACTTTAAACTAGATAGGTAAACCTATAGAAAAAAAGTTTTTACAAATTATGTGAATATTTTAAGAAATATTAAACACTTTGGCGCATATGTACATAAATACAATCAGAAGATTGCAGATAGACATTTTTTTCAAACGTGGGGACTAGGATTCCAAGATAAGTAATGCATCTCACTGTGCACAGTAGCATGGGTAGCACTGCAGCAAGGCATGGGCTGTGGGTGATTGTGTTATGCAAGGGTTAGAATAACACATTATACAGTGCATGCCATCAGGTGCACACTGACATGGAAGTGAACTCTGTGCAAATGAACTGCTTAGATTCTGCAAATGATGACACACAAATTAGAAGACTAATTCAGAAATGTGTAAAATGAATGTGCTACACTTAGGCGCATGCCCATTTTGAACGCCAATGTTAGTAGTGTATGTGATGGGAGTGATGATAGGAATATCGACAGTAGTAGCACATCAGGACTAGTATCCGCAGTATTGCATATCCTAGCTATGCGCATTAAAGACAGTGGTTGACATACCACCAGTTCAAAGGCTAGCAGTTTATGGAACATGTTGTGATCACGAAGACTGTTAGGGACATAGCTAAATTGTGTCACCCACAAAGAGAATGGGGAGTTATGCATGGTATGCCCATTCATGCAGATACTAAGGCATTTGTAACTTTAATTATCTTAGCTACAAGGACCTTTCAATGACCTAGTGGGGACATATTTGGAATATCAAACATCAGCCTCATGAATCCAAAGCAGTTCTTTTGCATTATGCTACAACGTGTGTAAGAGCATGTCTTGTTCTCCAGGACTTCAGAGGATCATATGATTCGCACACATTCAGCACACAACTGACTTATAAAAGCTTCCTGCAACCGATTTCATACAGGTCCTTCTGGTTTGTAAGTATACATACATGCTAGATAGTGGTCTCTACACATAGGCACCATGCAGGCTGGAAGCATAGTATGTGCAGTATGTTGTTTATTGTGTGTTACAGGTGATACTGGATGCACTTTATAGCTCAGGCTGAAGAGCTTCATATAAGACCCCTATGCCTAGAAGGAAATAGTATATAATACAGCCCTTGCAGAAACACAGAATATAGAGAAGCTCATGTTCACACTTCTCCATGGATGCTTCCGGTATCTAGATAACTCAGGATGAGCACTGTAATAAAATCCAGACATCTGCAACAAGATGTTTATTGCGTGTGCCATGCTACACATCATAGCATTACACATACATAAAGAGCAGTAAGTGAACATCTTCGCAAGACCTTCCATACTAGCCATAGGATCACCAGAAAGGTAGGGTGGAGAGTCAGGAGAGAAGCATGCAACAACAGCTCTATCACAGCTGAGTTAAGATGTAGATGCAGTACATTACAGCACTGGCAAAGAGGCACTGTGTGGTTTAATCCACAACCATAGGCCATAACACAGGCAACACAAAATAAAATGATGTGGTCACATTTAGGCTGTGTAGAGCAGTGTGGAGACTGGCCATGTGGTGCAGCGTACATCTCCATGGCCACACTAGTTAGGACACAATCATCATTACTTGCAAAAGTTGGGGGACATTGGGACAAGCTAGAGCAACACTGTGATATGGGTCATGGGAGAGGAATGCAGTAGCTGTGTACTTTGTGGAATGTGAGGAGTCAGTGATCACATCCTCCAGTGGTGGGGGTCAGGCTGCTACAACTTAACCATCAGCAGTACGCACTGTGTTTATTTGTGATGGCATGGCTTGATTCGGTTCATGGCATGGAAGGTGTAGAATTACATAAACGTGTATCCACCTTATTGGGGTATGCTGTATGTTGATCTTGATAAGTGCCGCTGCTAACAATCTGATTGATCCCTTGACTATGGCTGGCAATCTATATGCCACAGGTGAATGGTGAGGTAGTAGAACTATGGGAACTTGAATATGCAGCTTAATGGAGCATTACATTTTTCCAACAACCTGGGTAATGCTTATGACCGGGGGGGGTAGGCATTCTGTTACAGGTAACAGTGATGTTGTCTCAAAAGTGGTCTGTTTAGCCTGATTTAAGATGTTCTTTGGCTGACTTCCCATCATCCACACCCTCCCATGTCCATACAAGGCATGACCTGTGAAAGGAGATGGTATAACAGTTGCACTGTGCCTCATGGAGGCATTTATGGAGGCATCATTTGCCACTAGTGATCTTAGCAACATCTTGTGCTCCCTGTATGTATGCTCCTTCTAACTGTACAGTTGGTGCATGTTGTCTTGTAGTTGACAGAGCAGACTCACTATCTCTGTGATGCTGTGGGTAGCAGACATTTGCACCTGAATCACTGACTTGCACATCTACTGTTTTGCTGGGCACATTAGCCATATCACATATTGTCCAGTAGTCGTAATGGCACTTACACCCCCCCCCCATCTGTCCCTTATGGTGCATGTGCATCCCACTGAGGCAGTGTACATTTAAGATGCTTTGCATGCTGGAGACATAAGTAGAGCCTGAATGGGACACTCGGGTACAAGATGTCTGTTGAGCTCTAGTCAGCCTGTACTTCTATAGAGATCTCTGTAATGGTGAATGTGTTAGTGCTACAGACAGTGCCCTTTTTCATCGGACTGTGCCACTTGCATGTTGACATCATTGCCAGACACAGGTGTCCTGTTGATTGTGGCACATTTGCCAAGGAGGCACACTCTCTGTGTGTGTTGGCCTTCAGTAGCACTTCATTTTCCAGGATAGTGAACAACTCCAGGCATTGTATCTGTTGGGTGGCCGTGCCAGTAATTGTACACCTGTGGGTGAAACATGTAAGCTTGTGAACGTGTACAGTATTCTGTAGGATGCATATATCTTACGGCCACAGCCACCTCCATACTCCTGGTTATCAGTTACAATTAGTGCTATGCAGAGTCCCACTGTGGATGTATTATAGCCATGGCCACACCCTTCCTTCTTCTTTATGCACCTGATTTTCAGCATCAGTTAGTGTTATTCACAGACCCTCCCCCGGATTCCCTACTTTTACCATGTCTCAACGTATGGCCCTGGAGTCCCTACCCTTGCTGCATGCCTGTCTTCCAGCAGCCACAGTTTCCCTCTAACACATGCACCACGATACCTGTGTCCCTGACATCTACCACAGGTTTTGTTGTTCTTGCTGACGTACCTTACCAGGCATGATTTCTTCCCTAAATCTGTGAAGCTCCAAGTCTACAGATTTCCATAGTCGTATTGTAATGAATACATAAAATGAGGTTGATTGTTTTTATCTCACCAACAAGAGACAGTTAGTGTGATGGCTGTACCAATAAAGGTAACTGGTGCCACTCTCTATAAATGGCTACCATTGTCCAGTGTGTTACCAAAACATGTTGGTGCTAGCTGTGCACTTTGCAGTGACCATGAAGCATGTGACCAGTATGCCTGTGCACAAGACACGATGTAGTGCTATGATCATTTCTTAGTTCAGCAAGGCAGCATTGCAAAATATACTGGTGCTGTGATGCAGTGCTGCTATGTTGCAGGATGTTTGGTTCACAAGCACATGTCCAGGTGCAAGGGGCAGCCATTTTGCTTCTAGAACAGACCTGAGTGTGTATCCTTGACTACGTCAGGCACTGTGGAATGCAGGGCTGTCCTTTAGTGTGCCAGTATAACTAAGATTTTTCTCTTTTTCCTACAAAGGAACTTCATGGAACACCTACTTGGCAATTTTGATGGCTCATTGCGGAAGATGCATGCCTGGTGTGTGCTTCCTAGAATGGTGAGTAATGCCACTGGCATCATCCATTCTGTTAAACAGTGTTAGTATCTGTACAGTGGCTAGAACTGAAATCATCCTAACCTGCTTCATCAGTAGGAGGCAGAGGTTCACAAAAGGGAGCCTGCAGTTTTATGGAGGCATATTTTTCCTGTACTATTGCTTTCTCCTTTCTTAACTATTGTACATGTATTGTTAGCACCAGCTATGCTTTCCAGTGACAGAGGAGCAGCAGCTAGTTATGGTTGGATGTTGCAGATGGTGGCAGTGCCCCTCATGTAGTCACTTGTGTATGCCTTTTGGGTCAATTCACTATACAGATGCAAGTGTGTTTATAGCATATATATGTAATCATTTTTCCCATTGTGTGGTCCTTGTGCTAGTTCATTTATATAAGAGGAGGAGGAGGTGAGGCCGCAGTCACTTTGGATTGTGCTAGCCAGTGTCTCTAGCTATGGTTTACCAGTCGTAACTGGATTTGCTTCTCATTAAGGAGATGATAAATGACCCAAAGGAGTCACTGGTGCCCTTCATATGTGCTTCTCGTGGGGAGGGAGAAGGAGCATTGGATTTCCTTTTGAAAGTAAATCAGAGATGCCTCCTATTATCTACAAGCAACAGTTGCTGAGGCTGGTGGCTGTTGAGGTGCAACTGGATGCCTGCGTTGGCATTGTGAAGCACCATCCGGTGCAGCTAGTGGAGTCACATGACTGCATCACCCATCAGGCCATGGGGTTAACAACAGGCCCATAACATTGATCACCTAGATGAGCGATGCTTGGGTTTGATGCCTACTGGGGCAGCCTGTAGGCATCAAGCCAAGCTAGGACCCCACCCCATCACCATCCTTGTGTTTTCATCTCTAATGTGTCCTTCCCGATTCCCTGTTCATTATCCATCATTCCCTATCTCTACTTGTCCACCATCTGTATGTATGTGTTCATCCACTGTTCTCCCCACCTTTTATGTGTATACCACCCTGTCTGGGTTTTTGTTCTGTGTTTGTCTGTCTGCCTTTACTACTTGCCTTCTGCCTCTGTCCCCACCATAACTATTCTGCCTTCCCTACGTACCTTTCTAAGTTTTATAAAAGTGTTTTTTCCCCCTGCAAAAAACATACCACCCCCACACTTCAAACTTTATAAGTATCCGTGTGTGTTTACCTCTGCTTGCTGTTTTCCTTCTTTCCCATCTGCCCCATTTCCTCTCAGTTATATGTACATTTGTTAAGCGGGATAGAACACTGGTCCACACGGATCATTTCAGGTTCAACCCATGTATAAAGTTACACAAAGAACAAGTATATATATTGATATTCAGAAAACACAAAGGATTTGTTGAGTGAACATAGAGCAGTAGTAATGATTGTTAACAGTGTAAGATCTGAAAAATAATACATTAATATTGTGCAGCCAGAGAGAGAGAAGTCTGTGCATCTAGAGAAGAAGGTTGTGTCTAGATCATATACGGTCTACGTGACATCTGTTTTAGTGAAGCATTTATATTTAGATTGTTTAAAGATATAAAATGTTACTTCTTTCCTGAAGGTGAGGAAAATAAATTATGTCACTTATTCATTTTGCAGTAAATTCCCCGATTCTGGGCCATGGTGGAAAAGGCATGTTGTGTTTACTTTAGATTATTATGTGGGTTCAGGAGGTTAAGTGAATAGGTAAATAGGGATCTGAGGCTGTACGGAATCTGTCTTTTAGTCAGTGTGCTGACAAATGGGGAAATACTCTCTCTTTGAGTTTAAAAATCACTACAATGAGGAGGAAGGTGAATGTTTGAAGAATGGCAGCCAGTTGGCTTTATCAACCCAGTCAATAAAGGATACATAAAATAAATAAATAAATATTTTGGGGTGTTCCCTACAGGGTGAGGAAGTTATGAATCTGCAGCTATCACTGGGTTTGAATTGCAGTAGGTTAAGGTTCTTTTTTGAAGAAGTGTCATAAAAGAGGAGCACATGCTCCAGATGAGGGAAAAGACATATTTTCTTGTAGCTATCCTACCTTTGGGAGACAGGGAGTATGATATTGTTCTTGCTTAGATGACTTAGATGTGATATTGGAGACTGAGAGAGGAGTCTGATCAGTCTCCTAAATATTTGTAGACCAGGACCTTTTCATTTGTTTTTTGTGTTACTGAGTGTGATATACAAGTTTAGGGTCTATTTTTTGGAATTGTGGACTTCTGAACAGTATAGTTTTATGCTTATTTTAGACTGAGAACCAACTTGTTTTGTTCTAGCCAATGACTTGGAATTCAGGTGTCTGTTTGTAAGATGTTTGAGATGGAGGAAGTAGAGGGGACTGGTGTATAGGCTGCCATTTTGTCTGCATAAAGCAGTATGGGTAAATTTGGGAGATCAGAAGGAAGGTTGTTAATGTATAATGAGAATGGAATTGGTGGTAGAACAGATCCATGTGGTATGCATTAGGGATGATGTTATACTGAGTAGGGAGTCTAGTAAGAGGGAGTAGTCTACCAAATCAAAAGCCTCCAGTGATGTTTCTTTTTTTCTTTTTTCAATATTATGGAGAAGGTCATCTAGAGAATGTTGTCCGTTAGTGTGTAAATTGTGGTCATTGTGCTACAACCTGACCAAAGTCCATTCTTAAGGGAGGATAAGATTCTGTAGGATTCTAGATATTATGCCAGTCGGTCACAGACAATTTTCAGGTATTTTTCCTGGGATATGGAGGATGGATATATGGGTCTAAAGTCACTGGCTGATGAAGGCCTGGAGGTTTTTCGAATAGGTTTGATGTTTGCTTATTTTATTTTATTTTTTTCCATTGTTGTATCATTGTTTGTTTAATGAGGCCTGTATTGTAAGGATGTTTAAGAGGGATAAGGAGGTGGTCTTTACAGTGGGAGATAAACCATGGATGGAGACCACCACTTCCTTGGGGGGGCAGGTACATCTGATGGGATTTTATTCAGAGTCCTACTGATGTCCTTGGTGGTTATGGCTCTGAAGTTGAAAGGAGGTGAGTCATTAAAAGTTTATTTTCTGGAAGGGGTGATTGTAGTAAGGTTGAGGTTTGAAAGATTAGAGAAGTTTTGAAGAAAATTATTATAAGGGGAATGGCTAAAGTGGGAATGGGATCTTTTTTTCACTTGACCACTGGTAGTGTTTCTACCTTTGATGTTTACTGTGTTCCAGAATTTGTTTTGGTTGTACAGACTGATGTTCTGAGTAGAAGTGAGGAGATTAGTCTAGTATCTGCTTATGGGTTTTTTTTTTGTTAGGCTTCTTAACTTTGTGACATGGAGTTGGGGGTCTTGCATGGGACACTTTTCTGTAATGACTAGGCATTGTCTTTACGTTTGTAAAGTGATTTAAGTTCATTGGCAATCCATCTGTTATTTTAGGACCTATGAAGTCTAGTAACTTGTGGGAAACGTGTGTCTTGGAATTTGACGTCATTGGTAATTTCTTGTCTTGAGCTACAGTGTCATTCCATAAACACTGTGAGAGATGATTGTGAAGGTTTTATATAGACATATGATGAACAGGGTTTGCATTTTGCTGTGCAGTCCCACTTTGGGCTGTCTGGTGACCATTATGCTGTCCTTCTTGTGTAGGATAAGGGTGAGATGCAGTTATGTGACTCTACATTGCTCACTTGACTGTGATGTACTAGTCTGCATTAGCTGTGATGGCCATGACATCATTCACATTCCATGTCATAGATCCACTCCAGCCATACAGTGGCCTAACTGTGTTTATCCTGGTATCATTGCACCTGCCTTTAATTATAACATCCTTTACGCTGACTGTTGGTGCTATTCATTGCCTAATAACTGACTTATTAAGTCTTCAGCACTTTATGAAGTGACCTCATTGACAGTTAGAGTTGTAGCCTTCAAAACTTTATGCACTCCCCCTTTCTGCTTAATATAGTCTCCTCTAAGGTTGCTGTTAAGAAAGGAAAACACAAATATTTGCTCATTGCAGAAAAATAAGGTATTTGCCTCATCTCCTTTCTTTGGTGAACTTTTGAAATAACAGTGCTCATGTTTGTGCTTTTGACCAGTTACATTTTAAGAGAAAAAATACTTCCACAGTTGCATATTTCAGTATGGTGATGGTAAGAAGAATGTTATGACTACAGCATAAGGGAAGGGCGCGGCGACTATAACGTTAGGCTTGTTTATTACTTCTGTTTGGTTGCAGTGGGGCGCAGTATTCCAGTGCATCCTGGCTGTCTTGGTGTTTTCCTGCTGTTCTGCAAATCAGAAATGAGCCTTCTTTGGTAAAAAGAAGTTAAAAAGAAATCAGAAAGGTAGCTTTAGTGTAAAGGGTGCAGAACATGTTCATGTACAGATTAACAGTGGCATTATACAGAGCCATCTGTAAAGGTAGTTGGGATTACGTAACAGAGTTTTCTTGTCTTTGTTAACGTGTCTCCTCTCCACTAAGTCAGTCGTATTGGTAAGTTGCTGAATGTGATAGTTTAGTGTAGATTTTTGCTGAGGATTTCAGATGTGTTTAGCAAGCACATGCATGTGAACTTTAAAAGTGAACTGTCATTTCATTTATTTCTAACTGAAATATGGCATCAGATCATTAACTTTGGTCCTGTTTGCTTTGAGGCAAATGTTTAAGGATACAGCAACTTTCAAATACCCAGATAAATGGTATGTGTGTACTATAAAATAACAGCTTAACATTTTGGATACATAGGTTCATAGGTGTGTACTAGGTTAATGGCCGTGGAGCCTTTACAAGCCTAGCTCATAGGGTTACCCTGGCAATGTGCCACCCGGCTTATTTCCCAGTGCCTTTGTAGAGTAAAGCCACTGGAGTGATCCTTGGGGTGAATTTTCTATTTCCCATCCACTCATCAAGATGTCTCTTAAAGAGTGCCAGTGAGGTGCTCTGCTTGACATGTATGAGAAGTCTGTTCCATAGCATGGGAAGTCTCTGGGTTATGAACCTGTCCCTCCAGCATGTTCTGTTGATTGTGGTAATGAGGTTGAGGTCTCTGGAGCGTGTGATGTGGAGGGATTGGGATTTCTTTAGATGTAGTATTTCTAACAGAGCTGGGTCAGACATGGCTTTGTAAGTCAAACAGAGATCACCTCTTAGTAGACGATATGAGACAGAGAATAGTTGGAGTTTTACATCATGGGGTGCAGTACAGTTTGTGTCATCATCTTGTCCGAGGTAGATTAATCATAACAAAACATATATTGTTATGTCATATTCCTGACATAAAATGCTACCACATTTGTAAGAAGTGTCAACTGTATTATTAGTACTAGACTGTGCTCAGTGTGTTTGAATACCTATTGAATCCTGGTACTTCTTTCGTTTGGTGAGTAGAAATCCTGTTTTTCATTCTGTAGTCATAACTGTTGTCTTTATTTTCTACCGGCAGGCCGTGTGATCTGTGACTTAATCTGCTCTGGCCAGCATGAGGTGGATTTGGCTGCTCGTAGTGCCCAAACAGCTTTTCAGACATGGAGTCAGATGTCAGGACTTGAAAGGGGCCGTATCCTCCTGGAAGCTGCAAGAATTATAAGGGTAAGTTTTACAGAACTGTTTTATCCAGCAGTGTGCAAGTCTCATTTCTTGTACTGTTTATTCACATTATGAACTAAATCAAGTCCCTTCTTCTATCTATGCAATGTTATCTCACTATGACCTGGAATCTAGGACCAGAAGGAAGAAATAGCAGTTATGGAAACCATCAATAATGGAAAACCAGTCTACGAAGCTCGAGCAGATGTTGATACTGCTTGGCAGTGTATTGAATATTATGCTGGTTTAGCAGGCACTCTGTCAGGTAAGGACTATAAATAATTTTAGTGATAAAAATGCAATTTCCGAGTTTTCGTAAATGTGCATATAGAAATTCCTCCAGTGTAATAGACTGGTTGATCCATTTCAGTAGTTTTGCAAATGAAACTGAAAATTCTAATTGTGTGTCTTAACCATAACAGATGTTCTATGTACCCTAACAGAGAAAACAGTAAACAAGAACATGTAATGGACATGTTTTATTATAAAAGACCAATGGAATAGTTATACCTAGAGCTGTAGTTTTGCTCTAAGGTGTCCTTGTGGTTTATTGTTTTTTTTTTGTACATGACAGACCAACTGACAGGTTTGTACAAATTACTAGTACAGTGGCCGTATATTTTGTATCAGAGCACTCCCAGGATTATAATTTGTTGAGGTTTTTCATAGTGTGTTAATGCAGCAATTATCTCTTATACTTGACAATAAACAGAAGCTTGGTAGATTTTTTCATGGAACACCTTATAAGTGGATTGTGAACTAAAAATGAGATATTTGTGATAAAAACATTTAATAGCTTTTCCTTATATATGTCTTTGATAAATATTGATTATTTGTTGACATATTTATTGCTGTTGTGTACTTATTAATATTTATTAATGTTAAAATTAATATTTAATAACTATAGTTTATTTATTCATATGGCAGTGCTTTAAGACACTCTTCTTAGGATTTAGAAATATATTCACCTCTCAAGAAAATTGTCTACCACAGGCAAGTCGATTTACACATTGGTGAGCAAAGTAGAGTCAGATGTAGCTATAGCTACAATGAGAAAAGCCTCATTATTCGCTCATTAGCATATTACTGAAGCGCACTCTAGCTAGCACTAGTGCTGATAATAGTAGTGTTCTCCCTGGTGGCCCATGCATTATGTTGGCAAAAGCACCCTGTTATACACACACATATCCACCCACCCACAGTCGATCACATTCACAGATACACTTGCCTATTTATCACATGCCTGCACTAATACACACACACACACACACACACACACACACACACACACACACACACACACACACACACACATACACACATCCTTCATGCCGATACAGACATGCACACAAGAATCTACATAGATAAACTGACACCCCCCAAAGTTAATCTGCACCACATTTGTTTTCGATAGGAGTGAGCGGGTGCTTGACAGCATTCTCTTCTTCCTCCAGCAGTGAAAGCTTATGCAGCCAAGTGATTCTGTGAATGGTAGTGTAAATCAGGAACTAATGGCCTTTCCAGGTCACCATTGTCTGCTGGTCTATGTTGTTTTTTGAAATGTTTTTTGAGACCTGGCAGTTGCCTTACGTTCAGGGACTGTGCTTTGGTGTTACTTGTTTTTTTTCCCTGCTGTGGGTCTGTGGTGCTCGGCACGTTGCTGCTGTTTTTACAGCTCAGTATATAGAACCCTGTAGTCATCATGGGATCTTTTCTCTATTGTATATTTCTTTTTTAAATTCAGTACCATGCCAATTTCTATTTTTTAATTTTAATTTTTCTTTCCGGTTTGTTAACCTTGGGCCTTATCGTATATCGGTTAGACGTCTTTTTTCCTGGCATCTTGGAAACTACTGCTAATTGACGGAGAAGAGAGCAGTTTGTGCTTTTTGTTGGTGTCGTTTGGATCGAGGAAGCTGGGCATCTTTTCTACTTTTGGAATTATTGCTGGACTGTACGTGCTGTGTCTACATTAGGATCACCAATTGAGCTTTTGACTTACATTTTACCTTGGGAATTATTTACTTATGGCTTTTTTTGGCACCGCTGGTTATTTTTGTTTACTGGCGGAATGAACAATGGCTCGTTGGGTCATCCAGTTGGTTTTCTACATCTAGGGACTGGCTATTTTTCCCACTTCAGATATAATGTTGTATTTCTAATCCACTAGGAATTATATGAATATAACTGTTTATCCCAGAGCTGTTGGACATGCTCCACGTAAAGAAATCCCAATCCCTCCGAGCTACACGCTCTAGGGACCTAAACCTTGTCACCACAATAAACAGAACATGCTGGAGGGATAGATTCCTATCTCGGAGACTTCCCATACTCCGGAACAAACTACCTATCTATATCAAACAAAGCTCCTCATTAGCACTCTTCAAGAAAAATCTTGATGATTGGATGGGAGATAGGAAATTCACCCTGGGGATCTCTTCTGTGGCTCTGCTTGACAGGAGCACAGGAAAATAATTTTCTTGTGTGGCAAAAGCCAGGGTACCGTTTGGCTAAGCTTATATAGGCCCTAGGGCCAATAGCCTAGTACCTACCTATGAACCTATGAACCTATTAATACATATTCCTTTGGGTTTGGATTCGTTTTTCCATATCAGGAACAATCAGGTGACTTTTTTCCACTTTTTAACTAGCCGGTTTGGCTGGAAGTTGGGAACATTTATTTCTCTACTGATGTCATGGTTATTGTAATAACTAAGTGACTTTTTTTCACTCTTTGACCATCTGTTTTGGCTGCAAGCGGGGAACATTTATTTTTACACTGTTGTTTTGTTAAATAGTAACTCCTTATTTACTACTGGAACCAAAACATGAACCAAATCTTTTGGACCTGTATGAGATTTAATATTAAGTTGAATGCTCCTAGGACTTGTGTTCATTGTTTAAAGTACTGATTATGTCTTGTATTTTGTGTATTTACACAGTGTTCTTGTGTCTAGTTTTGTACTAATATTATGACTGAATATTTTTTGATCTGGTCGATGCATAATATGTTTCATCACTAAAATATTGGTACAACAATAGGTAATTGTTAAAGGTAAACCTCTGGTTTTACAGTCCATTTTGTACAATTATTTAGAGTAGGTTAGGGGTGAATTTTATTATTTATACCAATGCCTTTAGCTATGTTATTTAACATTAGGCTCTTTCTGTTAAGAGAAAAAGTTTTAAAAACATACTGTTATTTGTCTTTTTCCTCTTCTTGCAAAGTGAACATGTTATTTGTTGGGATATGCCTATCAAAGATGGGCCTCATCTGTGAACAAAATGCAGCATTGCTTATAAACCTGAATAATATCTGTTTCCTGCTTGTCAGAATAAAGAGACTTGGTTATAGCTCAGTAAAGCCTGGGATAAGGACGCACGTCCGAGTAAGAGTTAATTTACTGAAGCAGGCTGTGTGTCCTGGAAAATTTGAGCTACCATTGTTGAACTGAACATTCTGTACTTCTTGAACATTCTGTACTAACTTTTGGTTTGAGGTGATATGTGATAAACATGTTTACCACAGGTGTTTTTCATAGCCAACTGTCAATGGTCAGAAATGTAACAAAAAGTTGTTTTGCTTGCAGTATAAAAGTTGATGTCAGTAAACAAGTTGACCAGAGGAGGAGATCATCTTGGCCAACATGCTGTGTAATCTGGTTAGCTGCTAATAAAGAAGTTTTTCATCACCTGAGGCAGATGTGACTCGTTTGAATTTTTCTTCTGACATTTTGGTCCTTCGGACCGGAAACCTCTACGAAGATACGGATCAGACCGACAGAGAGATCGAAAAACCTGTGCAGGTGAGGGTTTCTCATCTTATGATTCCCTCGACTGAAAGCCCTCCGACTGATATGTCGTTGAGAGGAGTCCGGCCGCTCTCTGATCCCTATCTGAGGGACGGTTTCTGAACGAAAAGGGGAAACGGAGTCTCATCTGGTTCAGGTAGGATGAAAAATAAATTTTCTTTTAATTTAATTTAACCTTGTCGACAAGGGTTTTATTTTTAGTTAAGGGTGGGTAGGATTACTTGTTAAGATTATTTTGTTAGGATCACCCGTTAAGATAGCCCCATTTTATAATAAGCCCTGTAAAATAACTTTGATACAGTCCTAAAATAAGAAATCTAGGGGAAATATGGGTTTGAGTTGCTGCAAGTGTGAGAGTGATGTTTGTTTAAATGTTGATGCTAAGTATATGAAAGGTTTAAACAAAAATAATGTTAAATTTTTGAAAAAGTGGAAGTTGAAATATGATTTTGATGGTACCCTGAATAAGAATGCCTGTGCAAAATTGGTTAGAGATTTGAAAAGAGATGCAGGAACTAGAACTAAAAAGCAAAGACAATTGGGATTTCCCCAAGCACAAAAATAGTTAGCAGAAGCAAATAGACAAGCTATAAAAGAAAAACAGTGCCAGGAAAAAGAAAAAATAAATCAAAAGGGATCACTGGTGCCAAGTGGAAAAGTAGCCTTATTTTTAGATAAGGAGTATGAGCATACAGTTTGTGCGGTACAAAGGCAGGCAACTGCCCCACTGTATGGGGAAATTGCTGCTGCCGTACCGGCAGAACCTCCTCAATATCAGTCTGAAGATGTGGGATCTGTATAGCAGGGTGGGTTATTGGCTGCTCAAGGAAATGTTGTGACCCCTCCAATTTACCCGCAAATTCCCGTAGTACCCAAGGTTGCTTTGCAACAGGTAGACCAACCTATGCAGTTAAGGTCAGGACCAGCAGGGCAAAGACGTTGGGCCATTAAACTTTCTGACTACTCAGAAGCTCTTCCCGTAATACAAGTTGCAAACCCACAAGCAGGGGATGTTGGACAAGAACCAACTATTTTAGTTTATCGTCCCTGGGCTAGAGAGGATATAAAATGAGCTACAGATGGTATTCCTCATCCCAAGGTTAATTTTCAAAAGTTTTCTGAGGACATAGTTGGTATGCGTTTTAAGTTCTCATCTAAATGGTTTAGAAGTAGAACAAGTAGTGCGACAAATCCTGGGTCCAGATTGGCACTTAGTTTGTGGTACTTGGACATGTAAGGCAGATGACGGCACTACATTAAAGCATAATTCTGGGGTGTTAGACACGCGAGTCACTGATCTGTTAAAGAGAATTTCTGATAAGTGGCGTCCAAGAGCAGATTGGACACTAATAAATTAGTGCATACAAAATGATGATGAATCTGTAGATCACTATATTGTAAGATTGACAGAAGTGTTCAATAACCATTGTGGAATGATGATTCCGCAGGATTAGACCAATGATAGTCCGTATGAACAGCAATTGAAAAATGCTTTTCTTAAGGTTTGTAAGGCTCCGATAAGTACTTTTATAACTAAGCATATGGTAGATCATAGAACATGTAGACTGCAACCTTTGTTTGAATATGCACGGCATGCTGAGCGACATTTCAATTTAAAAAAGAAAAAGAAAGTACAAGTGTTAGCAGTAGGGGATGATGGTGGTATATTCTTGGTACAGGACCAAAGGGGGCAAGGGCGCCGTGGTGGCATAAAAAAACGTGGGGGCCCGAAATGGGACACGTTAAATAAACTGGGTGGACATTCAGAGGAATATGAGGGGAGGTTAAAACGTGGAGAATGTTTTAAGTGCGGTAGACATGGGCATTTCGCTGCCGACTGTGAAGAGTGGCAACATCCCCCACAGCTTACGAACAAGGGCTCCGCATGACTATATGATAGTAAAGGAAGGCGCCAAATTCATTATTGTGATTATTGTAGAAAAGAAGAAGAAAGTGAGAATGATTGTGATGATGATGAGGCAGACACTCTCTGCGATGAATGTCAGAACACTCAGAAGGAAGGGCGGGATTGTGACTGTGAAGTCATAAACCTGGCAAATTTGGGTATTGCTATGCATCTAGATCAAAAACCCATGATAGAGTTTTTGGTTGAGGGACAGAAAGTGGAGTTTTTATGCGATTCAGGTGCATCGCGTACACTTTTGGGTCCAGCAGTTCTGCCTCCAAACTGCGAAACAGATGAGTTTGTCCTTGTGAAAGCGGCAAACGGGAAAATCTATAAGGAACCACTGTCACATCCTCTATTGTTCACAGATCCGCAAACAAACCAAACTGTTAGGTGTAGGGTAATTATATCGAAAGTTTGTCCAGTTAATTTGCTGGGAAGAGATTTGATGCATTTGTTTGGAATAGCGGCAATTCCCACACCTAAAGGCATTGAGGCGAAAAGGTTAGCGGATGGCTTGGTGGTACAGGGAGTACAAGACTTGTTTTACTGGTATAGCCAGGACTTGATTTCAAATGGGCCGGGGAGGGTTGATACAGATTTGATCAACCTAGCTTTTAAGTAAATCTAGGAGCGGGTCACCGCAGGTTGCGGTGCACTTACTTTGTACAATGTTCTACAGAAAGGCCCCTGGACCGGATAAAGAATTTGAAAAATAATTCTTTAAGCACAAACATACAAGGATAATTTTGAATGATATGTTTTGGGATACGCAAGGTAATACAGTAGTGACCTGTACTTTGACCAAGGAAATGAGTTCTTTATATCGCTCAGGTTATAGCCCACATATTTCAATTACTAAAGCGGTGGGGACACATTGGGTAGATTTGGCGAAAAAGGTAACGAACTGGGACACAATGTCTGAAAGTCAATTGAAGGATCAACAGATCCAGGTGCAAAGATTAAATTGGGTGACTTGGGCGCAACCAAGTGTGCACCTCAGGGATGACAAAACAGAAATGGCATGACAAATCCTCCTAACTCAAGAGGAAGATAGTGTGTTAAGTGCCTTACCTGTAGATTTATGGTCAAAAGGTAAAGGGGATGTGGGACTGATGAAAACAGCAGGTGAGGTTTGTATAACTCCAAAGTCAGGTTTTAGACCTCGTAAGCACCAATACCCGCTAAGTAAACAAGCAGAGGAAGGAATTAAGCCAGTTATTGAGCAGCTAAAACAGGTAGGAATTCTTGTTGAATGTCCAGATTCGCCCTGCAATATTCCGTTGTTTCCTGTAAAGAAACTGGATGGGTCATAGAGGTTGGTTCAGGACTTACAAGCAGTTAATTTGGCTGTGATCCCAAGAGCACCGGTGGTCCCTGACCCCTATACATTACTTAATGATTTACTACCTCAGCACAGATATTTTTCTGTCATAGATATAAGCAATGCTTTTTTCTCCATACCACTACATAAGGAGAGTAGATTTTGGTTTGCGTTCACTTATCAAGGTAAAAGATACACCTACACCAGATTGCCACAGGGTTATTGTGAGAGTCCGACAATATTCGCACAAAAAATGGCTGCGAATTTAGCTCAGTTTGTTCCCCCAGAGGGAAGCCAAGTTCTGTTGTATGTAGATGATATTTTGTTGGCCTCACCCACGCAGGAAAGTTGTAAAAGGGATACCCTTGCCCTTCTTAGTTTTTTAGCTGAGCAAGGACATAAGGTAAATAAAGAAAAGTTACAATTGTGGAAAGCACAAGTAAAGTACTTGGGTTATTTAATTTCGCTGGCAGGTGGACAATTGGAGAACAAAAGAAAACAGGCAATTCTTGAGGCACCTATGCCTACGACTAAGCGGGAGATGATGTCCTTTTTGGGTGTGACTGGTTTTTGTAGAAGTTGGATCCCTAACTATGCTGAGGAAGTAGGGCCATTGACCGCACTAATCTATGATACTCCCATGGCAGCTAAGAATGATATACAGTGGACAAATACAGCAATACAGGCATTTGATAGAATTAAGCAGTTGATAGCAGGATCCTCTGTTTTGGGTTTTCCGAACTATTCTAAGCCATTTATACAAATGGTTGATTGTAAGGGAGGATATATGACTTCGGTTCTGGTACAAGTACACGGGGATAAACAGAGACCGATAGCTTTCTACTCCTCCAGATTAGATCCTGTTGCAAGGGCATTGCCGCATTGTGTTCAAGCTGTAGTGGCAGCCGCCATGGCAGTACAAGCCTCAGCATCCTTAGTTTTGTTTCACCCATTACAATTGCGGGTTCCACATTCAGTAGCTACTATACTTTTGCAAGATGAGATAACTTTTTTATCTCCAAGTCGACATTTGTCATGTATGACAGTGCTGCTAACACAGCCTCATATGACCATAGAAAGATGTACTACTCTTAATCCGGCGACACTTTTGCCGACTCCAGAAGAAGGTACTCCACACGTTTGTTTAGAGAGCATTCATGACAAAGTGCTTCCCCGACCAGATTTAACGGATATTCCGTTGGTAGATTCTGATCTCGTTTTGTTTGTAGATGGATCAGCAAAGAAAGACACTGTAGGAAAAACACTAGTAGGGTATGCAGTCACCACAGAAACTGAAGTTTTGGAGGCAAAGAGATTGTCAAACATTTATTCTGCACAAGCAGCTGAGTTGGTGGCTTTGACTCGAGCTTGTACCTTAGGGGAGGGTAAAAAAGTGACAATTTATACAGATAGTCAATATGCTTTCTCCACTGTACATGTTTTCCCTCAACAATGGAAGAATAGGGGAATGGTTACTGCGACAGGCAAACCAATAAATCACAGAGATTTAATTTTACAGTTGTTAGATGCAGTGCAACTACCACTTCAGATAGCGATATGTAAATGTTCCGCACATACCAACAGAAAAGATCCTGTCTCCAGGGGAAATGCCCTTGCTGATATGGCTGCAAAAAAGGCAGCTCAAGAAAATGATTTGCTTTTACATGACAATGATTTAGAGCCCGGACACCTCTTAGACTTAGAGACACAAAGTAATGCAAACACTGACAACACAGAAGGAAAAATGTCGTTGGGTAAAATATGGTATCACTGAACAGGATGGGTTGTATAGGGCATCAGATGGCAAAATGGTATTACCCTCAAACCTTTTTAGGTATGCGGCATTGGTTAGCCATGGACCTGCCCATGTAGGAGTACAGACAATGATTCAAATAGTGTCTAAGGTGTTTTGGTGTAAAGGGTTTTCAACTTATGCAAAACAATTCTGTTTATCTTGTTTATTATGTGCAAAGTATCATGCTCAGGGGGGAGTTAAAAAGTCTCAGCAGGCATTCCCTACCCCTCCATATCCATTCCACACACTCTGTATGGACTTTATTGAATTGACACCCTCAGAGGGAAAACGGTTCTGTTTAGTCATTATTGATGCTTTTTCTAAATGGGTAGAAGCTTTTCCAGTAAAGCACCCGAATGCACAAACAGTAGCAAAGCTTTGACTACAGAAATAATTCCCCGATTTGGTTTACCAAGACGCATTTACAGTGATAATGGGTCTCATTTTGTTAACCAGATTGTTCAGAAGTTGGGTCAAGTGTTTCAAATTGATCTTAAATATCATTGTGCTTACCATCCCCAGTCAGCTGGACTGGTGAAAAGACACAACGGTGTCTTGAAGAGTAAGCTCCGCAAACTGATGGCAGAAACACATAGATCATGGACTGCTGATCATGCCAAGATGACGTCTTATTCCTCCACAGCATTGCCTACATGTTATGGCAGATAATAATCATGTAAAGATCCATAGACACAAGCATAATCATTTGATAAGGCAGATATTTTAAAATAAAAAAAATAAACAGAATTTTTGCTATAAACTGCAAAAACTACAAAGGCTGGTTATGTGAAACACCTCACCTATCTTTTGAGGGGAATGCTTGTAAAGTCTCTAAAGGATTATAGAGTGAAAGTAAAAAAGAGGCTTTAAATGTTTCTTGTCCCACATAACTACATATAAATATTTCGATTCCCAAGCACCTGCTTACATTACAAAGGGTACCAGAATTTGTCAGGGATTTGAGATGCATGGCTAGGCTAAAAAAAGGCCCCAGTGGTTATTAGCCTAGTACACACCTTTGAACAAATGAACCCACCCATAATCTTCTTACTACCCCATTTCCTACTGGTGATGCTCGCCCCTCCGCCCAGAGCAACACTCTTCACTGCTTTGAGGCCTGACATCCTCCTCACCTGCAACTGTCTGCTCTACTCCATAGATTTTTCCTACATTTACCTTATAACTGGACTTTCAACTAGATTCCTTTGACCTCCCTCCCATGTGCTTCTCCATGCCATTGGGAATCCCTGACTCCAGCTTTTGCCACTGTCCCTACTTCACACTGGTAAAAAGCTTCAGACTTGTTTTTGAGACTGAAAGTAGTATATCTGCCCTTACTGGTGTAGATTCTCTTGACAAGGAAGTCTGCTAGTCTCAAATGCCATGTCAGTGCATTACAGCTGCTGCTCTTTACAAAGGCTTCTTCTTGTTTATATACCCCCCGGCCTGCTGCCACTAGATTCCTTCGCTTCTTGGTTGTTTTCCTTAAGCTCTTTGATCTTTAAAAAAAATGCCTTTATAAAGTTTGCATGTTCTCCCACTATCCAAAAACATGCTAAGTGCTTCCATCTCAAACTCACCCAAGAATGGAGTTGTGGGCAGCAGAACAGACTCTAGATGATGCCCCACAGACCACCAGCTTTGGGCCTCTACTCTGCTGCACAGTATCCTGTAGAGAACACAAACCACAGCATGGCATGGCTAGTCACTTGATATTGTAAAATATGACTTGAGGTGATTTGGTCATGTTGACTAATGTTGCCAAATGAGCATAGGTATTTGACAGTGATAAGTGGGTTGAGCACTTGGCCTACCCCCAACTTAACCCATGCTAATGGTGAGAGGGGTGCATGCTCCCTACTGACCAGTGTGTACCTGTGATAAAGTCCAGCAGTCCTGGAAAATAAGCTACTAGCCCAGCTTTGGGTACCTGAAATAGCTCTGTTGAGTGAAAGCTGGATGCAAAACCAAGTAACCTGCTAAACACGAACTAAGAATTGTTAGACTCAATGTAGGTTTACTGACAAGATGGAACATGGAAGTGGATGACATGATGGTAAGGAGAAGGCTAGACACGCACATACATACATACATGCATGCATATATATCAGGAAACAAGATGAAAGGACAGTGAAGCAAAGCCACTTGTTTTGGGATTAAGAGTATACTAGATAAGACAGACTGGAAACAGAGTGGGAACTGTGCTGAGTGAGAGGCTTTAGGAGACAGTGAGGGTGTCATCAGACTTAGACTCATGGCAATCAAACACCAGTGTAAAGAGAGGACAGTATTTAAAATTTTAGACTATGCTCCACAGCAGAGTTGTGATAGTGAAGAAAACACTGCATTCAGGCAGTAATTGCAGGATTTACTGGATAAAGCTGGATATCCTGAACTGGTGTTGATAATGAGTGACCTGAGTGCACATATCAGGACAAACAGAACAGGATATAAGGACTACATGGGTCCAAATGGGTGGGGCAACAAGAATAAAGAAATGGAAGCCATTTTAGATTTCTGTCCTGCAAATTACTTAATGGTGGCCAACACATGCAAGAGAGACAGTCACAGGATCACATAAAAGAATGACCAACATGCAATTCAGGTAGACTTCCTCCTAGTAAGGGAAGGGCACTGGTGTAGAATCAGTGATTGCAAAGTCATCCCCTGTAAAACAGTCGGCCCACAGCATAAACCACTGGTTGCCACAATCAGGTACATGCAATGGTCAAAGAACGCTCTAAGGTCGAGACCAGACTGAAGACAGAATTTAATTGGATAGAAAGCACAACAGTTCAAACAATTACTCAGGGCTCTAGCACCTCAAGAAGAAGAGGAAATAGGTAGAGTTGAGGGGGGGGGTTTAGATTTGGCAGGGCAGTTAGGTTTGGCATAATTGTTAAGGTGCTTGTCTTACAAACACAAGGTGCAGGGTTTGATTCTCAAATGGGATAATTGGCTAGGCTTAAAATGGCTCACAAGGGAAGTTAGCCTAGTAGTAATCTATGAACCTATGAACCTATAAGCACACAAGTAGGATCAAATCCCAGGATAGATGAAACAAAATAAACAAAGTAAACCCAGGAACCAGCTCCAAATCCGGAAGAAACACCACCAGAAATGACACAAACAACTGTTTTTCTCCAATTTTATTTCACAAAGTTACAAGATTTAGCACTTTCATCTTACTGGAAGACTTCATCAGAATAAGGTCACTCTGTTTTCCACTGAATTTATACTAAACATGCTACAAGCACAGAACATAATTTCCTGCTTTTAAAAAATTACATAATTTCCTGCTTATACAAAAAATTCTCTTGTAAAAATGGAAGCAAACTTCCCAGCAAGGTAATATAAATGAAAGCACATATTTTAAAATGCGTACTATGTAAAAGAAATATAAACACACTTTGTACTTGTTCATAAAATCATTTTAAAACATTTGTGTTTACACATTTTCATCATAATTTTATGATCATAATTTAGCAGCCCTCATTTTTATTACAGGACCTAGTAAAAGCGGCCCATTAAGCCGTGGGAGTGTCCCTGCATTCAACCGCAGTTGCTATAACAATTCATGGTACTACAATAGGGTATCCCATTGTCCCTTGGTTCAACCTATTCTAACACTCAAAACATACCTCTCAACAACTAAGACCAATAAATCTGGACAAAGCCACATATAATGGGGGGACAAAGGCTCAAAAATAGGGACAAATTTTAAATATTGCTATTATAAACTTAGAAAGTTGATAGAATGACAGATTATGAATTAACATGAATTTTCTGAAGAGTATGAAGTCTGTAACTCAAATGCCTGTCATTATTTTTGGACTTTAATCCTCAGTGATATGCCAGAAATCCAAAATTTTATGAGGAACAGACTAAAAATATGATGCAAAAATCTGGACATTTTGTGAAAATTTGTACAGCTGAGAGGTATAACAAAAATCTCTTACTGGGGCAGTCTTTCAAATGCTTGTAAAGTGCATTGGTTTACATTCACTGGAAAATTTCATAATGGTGTTCATAGCCCCTACTTTTTAATAGTGTCTCCATTTTCCCCATATAGTAGGCTAAACACACTTGACAGAATATTAAATAGACCCCCCCTTTAAATGTACAATTAAGATAGTTCTCAGCTATTACTCCAGTTTTCTGTTGTCATTTTCTCCATTTATTTAAATATCTCTGTAGTAATGTTTTTAAAGGGTCCAATCTCAGTCACCGTATTTAACTGTGTAACAAATGATGAAATAAATAAGCAGACTTAAGTCAATAACTGAAGGCATAAGTGCTTTATTCTGTGCAGACAGTTTATTCTGGGTACTTTAAGAATCAGCAGTTCAAAATATCAAAGCTGACATGATATTTGAGTACTTGAAAAGTTTTTTTATGCTAAGAAATAGCCCAGCCATCTTTACAGACAGCTTCTGGACGGAATATCCTTGCAAAAATCAGGACCTTTGTATTATTGTAGGCTGTGTTAGAAGTAGTGTGGTAATCTTAGTGGATCCTTCCCCTCTTTGATGCTACATTCACTTTGGCAGTGATGTTAAACCTTGATTGTTTAACTAGTTTGGTCATATGAAGAAAGGCGCATACAGTACTCAACTTTCTCACCAACGCAACTAAAGCTACACTTGACAGTACTTATCTCCTCCCTATACTTCTTTATGGAGCTCCCATCCTCGCTAACCTCCAGGCTTCTTAAAAATTATAGCTTGAACAATGATATAACAAAGTTGCTAAATTTGCGGCAAATAACCCTTTCAGAACCCACCACTGTATAGCACTAAAAAGCTTAAATTGGTTAGAACTGCCTCATGAATTAAAATATACACAGCTTCTTGCCACCTATAAAATGATCCAGCATCCATCTGCCTTTCCAGCACAAAAAAGCATTCTACTATGTTCCCAGCCGGTCATTGCATTCCAGTGACCAAAAGCTCCTGTCTACAGTCCTATCGAATCTGCTGGGCATTGTCTGTACTTGTACAAGGTTGCTAAGGCCTGGAACTCCTTACCTATATCCATTAGGTCTCTACCCTCCCTCCCATCTTTTAAAACCACTCTGAAAGACTTCCTAGCTAAATAAAATCTGGCTCTTTTCTTGCTCAAAACCAGGGTAAACTATATCCCTAAATGTGAACAAGTACCTTTTCATTCCTTATACCTCCTTATTCTCTCTTCTTCACTTACTTCCTTACGTCTATGAAATTCTCTTCCCTGACTTTCTTGTTAAATATGCCATAAGCCTGTTTTTTCCTCGCTTCATATTCCATTTCCTGTTTGTATTACACTAACTTACCTTTAATTTCTCTACAAACTGTCAAAAATTTCTGTAAATATTAGATGTGTCATATAACTTGTATTGATTCTTACCCAATGTTTTAATGTCTAATTTGATAAAATTATTTAAAGTGCAGGTGTTTTTGTTTTATTTTTGGAGACTGTAAAATTATTGTTCTTAAAATGTTTTGTAATTTGGAGCTTTTCTCTCCCAGGCCTCAGCTGAAAATGGGCTTCTACCCAGTCTGTCTTTCCCGGTAATTAAATGTTAATAAATAAGTAAATAAATATTGAATGCTCTTAAGACAGTCAGGCATAATCAAACATCTGCAACAATAGACTTTAGCACGGCATCAAGTTGTCTGACATTTTGTGTCCTCTCACGGCTTTTGCTATTCATCCTGTCAAATACAGTGTCATCAGTTCCCAAGGTTCTTAATTTTCCCTCAATTAAAGCATGATCCACTGAGTTAAATACACTGGAGACATTTTATAGAAGATGCTAGTATGTTCTTCCTAATCCTTCTGGTGATTCTGATACCTGTGTGTGTATGATGTCTGATGCCAGACCATTTTTGTGGTGGGTAGACAGGAAGCTGTTTGTGTACCTGACTTTTTTAACTGTAACAAACTGCTTAAGGAAATTAACATCAGTGTCCTGCCTTCTCCTTGTTTCTTCCTTTAAAATTGGTATAACCAAGACATACTTGTAAAGTCTGAGGAAAGTTTATTTTAAAACTAACATGGTTAGCATGGAAACGAAGCTAATCTTAGCAGCAATGTTTTAGGATTGGATTTTGTTATAAGTACTACTTTGTGCTGACTGTAAAACCTGTTTATTACTACCATTAAAGATTTCAATGAGATCAAACACAGATTTTTTTTGCAGTTGTTATGGCTTGTGAATGGTAGCTTAATAACTGTTCCATGGAATATTTAATTATGTACTGTATACATCTTTGATATCAATGTATTGTACCTCACAGCAAATGAACATTCTATTTAAATAGTCTGTCATTTAAATGTTTTGTTTTTATTACACATTTTGTTAATATTATTATATTGCCACTTAGTTATGTTATGTTTTATCTGTCTGTTTATTTGTGTTCTGACTAGAATATTACCTTTTGATAATAACTGCTATCTTGTTGTGAATAAAACACAGGTGCCAAAATACAAACCCCAGTAATCTTACAATCGCTGATAACTTTCTGAGATAGCAGTTTGGAATCAGGGCATATTCATTATAAAATCATGCACTACCAGAATACGAAACATTTGCTGCCCTTCACGATGCCTTGTTTGTCTTGTCAATTAGTTGCTCCAAGGGAAAGTGCTTTGGTGTCTCATAAAACCACTATCCAAGTCCAGACTATTAATTCTCAGAAGGAGCAACTGAATTCGCTTAATCTCCACTGCTCTTCTTTCTAAAGGTATATGGAAACATGTTACAGAACCATTACCATATTACAGAATGATCAGTCTGGGGAAAATGTGCTACCACTGACTAGTTAGTCATTTTGCATGTAAATTGTTTTATTCATGCCAGGAGAGTAGGTTTTATCAAATATGACAGTCTAGTCTAAGCTCTAGTAACCCTAAGCGTAACAGTCAGTAAGACCTTATTGTTCAGGCAGTTTTAGTAATATAACAAAAATTTGTTGCTACTGTTCACAGGTATCTGTAAGTACCCTAGACTGACATAACAGCATGTTCTTCTCTCTGTCTCTTTCAGTTAGCTAAACTACAGCCTATACATTGTACTACCTGCACACAGCATCCATACATTCTGACCTAGTATCTTATTTTCTTAGTAGTTGCAAACTTTTTCAGAGTACATCACTTTGCTATGAACTGGACATTACTGCAGATTCACATTTTCTGTTAACCAGAACATCTGTCTCACAAAGATTGCTTGTTTGGGCAAGCTAACACATTAGAAACTTCTCTTTTAACCAGTCTCCCTGGTCATCTCTTGTATTGTGATTTTTTTTTTTTTTTGCATTAAGGGCCAGTACAATGTCTTCAAAAGTTGTCTTCTATGTTAAATAAACCCTGACTCTAATGTAATGTTCAGGGAGAATATTTAGTTGGATTGCAGGCCATAACCTGGGAGGTTCTCTGGTTCGATTCTCGGCTGGGGTGCCTTCTGTGTGGAGTCTGCATGTCCTCCTTGTGGTCGCGTGGGTTTCCTCCGGGTGCTCCGGTTTCCTGCCACATCCCAAAGACATGCTGTAGGTGGATTGGACACTCTAAATTGGCCCTAGGTTTGAGTGCGTGCATGTGTGTGCCTTCTGTGGAAGGTTGGGTGTCGGGCTGGCAACTCGACACCGTAAAACTCTACTGCCAATCATGAGTGGACAGGTGATCCGCTGTGGCGATCCCTAACCAGGAAAAAGCCAAAAGAAGATGAAGAAGAAGCAGGCCATAACCTGGTCTATGAAAGTTTCACAATTTATTTCTCTCTCTCTCTCTCTCTCTCCCTCTCCCCTCTCTTTGTCCCTCTGTTATCTCTGAGGTGTACTTATACTAAGCATCCAAGCTGCACACTTTCTTTCTGCACTGGCATTTTTCAATTGTCTTTTTTAGCCAATTAGTTTAGTTCTAAGCAGACATGGATATTTAAACACTGTGTCTGACATCAGTAACTTAACTGCTGATGAAGGGATCTTGCTAGTCCCAAAGCTTGAATAATTTTAAAAACATGTCAATCCAGTAAACAGTATTATTTCATGTGTAATTCCACTTCCAGGATCTTTGTGTTTTCTGTTAGTGGACCAACACCGCATTTCTTTTTTTATTATTACTATTTCAGTTAACAAATTCAAATTAATAAACAGACAAATAAATAAACGATAAGAAGCTGTGAATCTGTGCTTACTCAGAGTATATGCAGCATTGTTACTTTGCCAGTTTTCAGTATTTTCATACAAAACTAACAACCTAGCTATGTCTGCACTCTTTGCTATGACTGTTACAATTGTCTTTTACCATTCTATTTTCAAAACAAGTTAACATTCAGAATTCACTTGGTGCATCTAAAATCTGCACCCACAAAGAATTTTCTATTTGTTTTGGACACAATATTGTCAGCGTAAGCCAGGGAACCTTGTTGGCTAGGTTTACTTAGGCTCTTGGGCTGATAGCCTAGTACCTACCTATAAACCTAATTTCACTCTCTCAATAATTTTACTCTTATTGGATACTTCTCTTACATGTTGAGTAGATACAGATACCTCAGTAAATCTTCTGTGGTGTTTAGCACAGCCCGTCATATTTCTTGATTAAATCACATCTACAAAAAGACTTACAGCAGCTTTCCTGCCAATAAGCAGGCAATACATAGCTGCTAAACACGAACAGAAAAAAAAGAATGATTTTTGGTATAGAACATAAATAGCCACTGTACATCTGAAATCAAATATTCATTCCACAGCCGAACCTCTCTAGATAACACAAAACAGTTCAAATTTTTAAGCATCTGGTTATATCACTAACTTAACTCCCAGTATCACATTGAAGGTATAAAATCTAAAATTAACTCCATCCTGTTCTGGGCAAAGAAGTTCTCAGTATTTCTTTCCCTGGAAGAAAAATCTGCACTGTACAGAGGAACTGTGTTCACACAGATAGAATATGGGATTCCCTTAAGAGTTTCAGCCTGTAAAAAAAAGCAGCCTTTATCCTTAAACTCTGCAGCCAATAACATATGCTACTTTGTCACTCTGGCCCCACAGAGAGAATACCACTCTGCTAAGTACTGATAAAAGCCAAATGACTGCCAACCAAGGAAAGACTGTAAGTTTTTCTTGCTACACTTAACATATAAGTAGTAATTCAATACTCCTTCCCTCCCTTACAGGCAGTCTGGCCCATTCATTCTAAAACCTCGTGTCGCTTCTCCTCTACCAGATCCTCCTTTTTAACCCCGTACTAGACTCCACTGCTCCAGTCAAAGGTTCTCCACCATGACTCCTCAAACCTTGGAATCCCTCCTCACTTGCAAATAATTCCTTTGCAAAGTTCTGTTCCAACATTAAGAAGGCAGTATTTAAAGAATAATGCAGCAAGTATTCCTAATACCAGTCTTACTTAATTTGCACAAATCCCATCACTTTAAAATCTCACTTTTTCTTCCTTAATGTGCAACTAGACTGTTGATGTCTCTTCTCCCTTTCCAAACACACCCTCTTCTCCTTCCTTTCTTCTCTTCATTCAGCCCTTTCTTTCATCACCCCCTTGCAGTATAAATCCCACTCTCTTCCTCCACCGACCCTTTTTTCTCTTTTGCCCTTCCTCCACCTGAATAAGATATTAGGCAAGGAGAGGATTCCTGGTCCTTCGACGTGTTTGAATTTTTTAATGATGTTTCCATTGCTTCCATTTGCCTGGTTCTATGCTGTGTGTACATGTTTATTTCATTATAGTATAACTGTGAATTGTGAATCCATTTTATTTTATTTAACTCATTGAAAGGTATTGTTATGTATGCCATTGGATACCCTTGATAAACAACAGTAAAGATCATGATATAATAAATACTTACTGTCCTGATATAGCTTATGTAAATACTTTGTTGCAGCTAGCTAACAAACGTTAGTGTTTTGCACTCAGGACTGAGCCTAAACATTGTCCAGCAAGACCAGTGTTGTACCTTAGTTAACCATTCAAACTAAAATATAATACTATGAGCTAAATATTAAGGCAGCAATGAGGAGTAAAATATGTATTTGTAAAAACAATGGATATGAAAGAGAAAGCCATGATATAGTATACTGTAATGAAAAAATGTTTCAAAATGGAGGAGATTTTTCATTTTAATGTAAATGTAATTTTCTCTCACTGAATTTGGCTTTTTAAGCCATAGTTAGTGAAAGGAAAGTAAAATGGCAAGTTTTGTAACAGCTAAATCTATTACTTTTGCTATTTTATACTCACCAAATTACTTCATTTAGTAAGTATAAACAAGATTGTGGCCATTAGATTTTTGTCAGTCTGTTCTTTTCAGTGGCTTAATATTCTGCCATGAAGTCCCTGACTTGATACCAGGCTCTCCTCATACATTAATACCCTTTTGGAGAATGTCTATTCTCCAGTTGGATTTTGTCTGTGAGTTTTGTCCATTTTCTAAAGTTAAGTAAGAGCAAATGTAAAATCAAAGTGAGAAGTCAAAAGTACATCGGTCATATCCTAATGTGAAAGAGTTTGAAACCTGAGCCAGGAAAAGATCTGAGCAGTTATGCAAATCCCAATGCCAGAAGATGAGGAGGGTTTTACAGAGATTTGTCTGCCTGCCATGTATGAAATAACTATGTAGTTAGGAGAGCACCTGGAGAAAAATGTAGCGTGAAAACTGAGCTGTGAATATTAATAGAGTTTATAGTGCTCAAAAGTTTAGTCACAGATACTTCAGTGCTGTAATGTCAGTAATCCAGTTCTGTTGCAAATTTATATCAGTCAGAATTTGTTCAAAGCTAAACCTATGATCATAGGATCATAGGAGGTTACTAGGCTATCGACCAGGAGGTAATTTCAAGCCTAGCTGTTTCATTCCAATGTAATAACATAGATATTCTAGTCAATTCCCAGGATTACATTTATTATTGACATGTGATATGTCCAGGAGGGTTGTGGGAGCTATCCCCACTAATAACTTACCGTGCCCCATCTATTCGTCCAGGTTCCTTTTGAACAGTGCCATAGAGGTGCTCTGCTTCACATGAATTGGCAGCCTATTCCAAAGATGTGGCAGTTGCTGGGAGACAAATCTGTCACTCAAGCATGTCCTACTCAAGTCACAGGCCATATTTAGGACCCTGGAACAGGTAGGCTTAGTCCTGTTCGATTTACGGATGTGCAGCAAATTCATTACATTTGGGTCGGAGATTACTCTGTAAGCAAGGCATAAGTCTGCCCTAAAAAGTCTATATGATACTGAGTATAGTGACAGGGACTTTAGTCAGTCTGTGTAAGGTATGTGCTAGAGTCCCTTGATCTTCTTAGTTAGAAACTTCTGAGGTCTCTCCAATTGCTGCAGATCCTTTGTACGGTACATGCCAAAAGGGGAGTTAGACTCAATTATGAGCCTGATTAGTAACAAGTATAGAGGGGTTATAACCTCTTTGCTCTAGAAGTGATGCCTTTTCTAATCAAGTGTGGTACGTAGAAAGCCTTCCTTATTACACTAGACACATGGTGGTCAAAGTTATAACACTCTACTTGTGATCCCAGATCTCTTACCACTTCGTTGGTACATAGGGTATTGTTGTTAACTGATAGTGTGAAGGGACATTGTTTTTACTGAAGGGAATGATGATGCATTTTTTTGCATTCAGTTTGAGACCGTGACTAAGACACCAATCATTGTTCTAAATAGGACCCTCCTGAAGTATACTGACATAATTTGGGAATTCAATAATTGCACCCAGTTTGCAGTCGTCCGCAAACTTGATCAGCCACAGCCCCTTAGTTTTGGCCTGAACTTCTGAGAAGTATGATCCAGTTTTGTAATTATTATGGGTATTATGGGATCTCCTGGGGGATGGGAGCTTTTGAATTTCTTTTGTTTGCCAAAAAAGGCTAGAAATTTTACCTTGGTGTAATCACTAAACAGAGTAGGGTTAGATGCCATCTTGGGTCAAGATTTTGTGGAAAAGGTGATGCTTTGGTGATCATGTTTGATCGCTGAGGGGAAGACTCTAGGTATGGAACAGGCTGATGCTGTGTTAGTGAGAACCAGGGCAAGGAGACTGGATACTGTGTGTATGAAGCGGGTACAAATTGGTCAAGAGAGGTGATGTTAATAAAGTTAAGAAATGCTATGCATAGTTGATGTTTTGTAGTGTATGTTCACCAGTTTATGAGTGGGTAGTTGAAATCCCATAGGATGATTGTATTTGTTTCTATAGTTAGGGACTTTGTAGTTTACTGACTTGTGTGTCATGGACAATGAGAGATTTAGAAGGGGTTCTATAGTTTGCTGTGACTTAATAATTTTATTTATTTATTTATTTATTTATTTGACATTTGTTGACTGGGATAGTCTGACTGGGCAAATGCCCTTTTTCAGCAGAGGCCCAGGGAGTAAAGCTCCAAAGTAATATTATATAATAATTCAAATTACAGTGAATGTAAAATACAGTGTGATTTTCTACAAATGCATTAACAAAATTAAGGCAAAAGAAACTCATTATACAATTGCGTTTAAAACAGGAGTGACACAT